>NC_137934.1:37764578-37906415 GCF_963969265.1 Rhamphochromis sp. 'chilingali'
TGGTGAAACTCTTCTCTTCCTCGAGAGCATGCACCATGGAGGTGAGGAAGAGCTGGTCCTGGATCAGCCTGGACAAGCCCTGGCAACACTCATCAAGCTGAATCTTCACCACATCCTGATCATAACATAACATAACATAACATAACGACAGATGGAATGAAACCATGAAAACAACTGCAAACAACAGATGACGTCAAAACTTACCTGACTGATGTCTTTGATACAGGATTCCATCAAAGATTCATTCTGAAAAACAACAACACAGCTCTACTAAACTGACACCAATTGGTAATTTTTCACAGTTCACAGAATAAGCTTGTCACGTATCAGCATTTGGTTTCTTTTGAGCTTCGTTCACCTCAGGAAAAAAGATTCTGGAGGCAAAGTGCTTGAAATCCAGGAAAGGAATTGTTCCAACATTTTCCAGTAGATCAGCGTTTTCTGTCTGCAACTCCACAAAACCTGTGGAAGACACTCCAGTGAAGCTGACTTGATAAACCACAGGCTACGTGCACAAAGTACAAAGCATGAATGTCTATGTTATCAGGTGAAAAGTGAACTTGTGAAGCAGGCAAGTTCTTGCAGGTCACAGAAAAGAGGTAGTGAAAATGTCTAAGTCAGTGCAGTGTTGCAATTCACTGATTAATACAAAAATGGCCACATATGACTGCATCCTATAATGTCATTCTGTTTTACCATCAGCCTTATTAGTGTTATATAACAAAAACCATAAACAGGAACTCTATGTATGCGACACTAAGCAACCTGAAGATAGTGAAGCTGTAAAATACAGGCCAATATGTGGTAAAGTTGAGGCACTTATCACATACGATGAAACGCAGTTCCGATAATTTGGAACTTGCAGAGAACAAGATGCAAATGTGTCCTGGAAGATAATGTTGAAAGATTACAATAGGAAAACTTCAGAGTATAAAACTAAAAATAAATAATGCAAACTTTTTAACAGCTGCTACTTAATTTCTTAGAAGTATTTTAAATGCCAATACTGGCAGGTGAAGCATAAATCCCTATTGCATTATGGACTGCAGGGCAAATGAATACCGAAGCAACCAGGTATACATTTTAAGATTACATGCAAAGGAATTGTAAAAATCAAGAAAACGTTGGTGGTGTATGTGGTATAGTGAGCTCATGGGGTGGTGCTGGATGTCAGAGGGGACACATGATTATGATGGGACTAATGACTCCGTCTCCTTTTATAGTGACAGAGGAGACTGGCGGGAAGGGAGCATGTAGTGGAGGAAACCATGGAGAGAGTTGGTTCCGGGCTACAAGACTGTGCCGGAAATAGAAAGAGTGCTTTTGGTTAAAAATAAAGCTGAAACCATGAGAACTGTACACTGTGTGGGTAGGGTCATTTCACAACTTGCAAACTACAAACACATATCCAAAATAAAAACCTGTTTAAAATGTAAATAAAAACAGAATGCAATTATATGCATATTTCAGATGCCCACATTTTATTCAACAGAAAAGATGCAGGTTGTTAGAGAAATATTAGCTAATTTTTCCCTTTTTTCCGAGTTGACATCAATAATTACTTCCTCCAAACTGTCAGTGTGTCTATTAGATCCCATGTCTAGAAGTCCTAACAATAAATTTACATTTTGATCTTAGATATAATCAATCAATCCAAAAAGAGGAATGGTTTATTTTTTTTAGTCTGAATTCTGAACTCACAGGACAGAAACAACATTAATGAAGATTACAAATGATCTTGTTGTCGAGTCATATCTATGTTTGTCCGGCTAGACCTCAGTGGAGTGTTTAATATTCTTGATCACAATATTTTGTAACAGCGTTTAGACCATGTTGTAGGCATTAAATGTGCTGCGCTGCAGTGGTTTGAATCATATCTAATCTAGGAATTTTCTTCACACACTAAGGTTAATTAAGGAGTTCCACAGAGTTCTGTGTTAGGACCAGTTCTACTAGTCAGTATTATTAGAAGGCATAGCATACATTTTTATTGCTATGCAGATGATAATCAGCTTTATTTGTCTGTGATGTCAGACAGATACCAATTAGTTAAACCACATAAAGAGCTAAAGACATAAACACCTGCAAGACCTCTAATTTCCTGCTTTTAAATTTAGATATACTAAGGACCTTCTTGCTGTTAGACTATGCCATCATGCTGACCATTGACATTTTTAAAACTACAGTAGTACTGAAGTTGTTGTACTCTAACCAGATACTGGTTACCTTCCGTAACACAGTAATCTTAGACTCCGTTTTAACCAGGATATATCTTTCAGTGCAAATATTATATAATGTAAGACCTTCTCAATTTGCACAACATCTCTAACATTAGAAACATCGTGTTTCATGCTTGCAGTTCATACATTTATTACTTCTAGGCTGGACTACTGTAATTCATGATTATGTCAGGTAAGGCCTTCCCTGAACATTTCAACAAGACAATGCTAAACTGCATACTGGGTCTATAACAACAGCACGACTTCAGGGTATAAAAATTCACTTTAGTTGATGAATTGGCCCGACTGCAGTCCAGACCTTTTACAATCATTCATCTATTGATACAGAACCTCAAACTGACATATTTAAATTAATTATATTTCATCTGTCCACGGCGGTTATTTCTAAAACTGCCCCAAGTAGTTTGAATGTGGTTTTGCAAATGTAACTTTTCTGGTAACTTTGTTTTTGTGGTGACTCTTCACATAGACCTCACTTCCTTTTAATGTTGCACAACTGTGGAAAATTTATTTCCTCTGTCAGATAAACCTTTCTGAAGCGGACAGTGCAAAATATTTCTTATGTGCTTGTGAGGCACATCCACAGAGGGGCACACAGACCTCTACTAGCTAGGTAATAACAATAATAATGGATTGCATTTATATAGCGCTTTTCAAGGCACCCAAAGTGCTTTACAATGCCACTATTCATTCTCTCTCACATTCGCTCACTGGTGGAGGCAGCTACAGTTGTAGCCACAGCTGCCCTGGGGCAGACTGACAGAAGCGAGGCTGCCATATCACGCCATCGGCCCCTCCGGCCAACACCAGTAGGCGGTAGGTGAAGTGTCTTGCCCAAGGACACAACGACCAGGACAGAGAGCCTGGGGATCCAACCGGCGACCTTCCGGTTACAGATACGCTTCCCAACCCCCTGAGCCACAGTCGCCCCAAGGTAATGGCACCCTGACTAACATTTGGTACTAGGAAGAAATCATTGGACTCATTGTCAACCTGTGCTGGGGCAGTGGGTCCTAGGTTCCTCATGGTACATGACAATGTCTGGCCTCATGAGCAGGCAGCTCACAGAGGATGAAGGAATTGATACCATTGACTAACCCCTATACACGCCTGCCCGAAATCCAACAGAACACCTCTGGGACATTATGTTTCAGTTGATCAAACAATGGAGAATACGAATACTTGCATACATTCATAATACTGTACATCATCCAGTCCATATCATTATAGATATCCAGCATGATTTTTTTTCCTTGCACTGACATGCATTTTAAAAGCTTTTCTTTAATTTTCGAGCAGTATAAATTGTACATCAAAGTGATGCTGTGAGATTTTGTGACTGACCTTGTCTGATGTCATTCCTGATGTTGAGCTCAAGGTCTTCCACAAACTTGTTCATCTCATCAGCGAGCCTCTGCTGTTGTCTTTGGTAGAATAACGCCACTGCAACAAGATTATAGCGCAATGCAAAAGAATGGTATGGTTGTTAAAGAGTTGACCTGCACATCCTTTTATAGGCTGGTTAGGGACTAAAATTCACTTCTAAATTGTGTTCTTACCAGTAATAATGGCTGGTATCAGCAGCAGGACAAGGATCAGCATCGGAAAATAAGAAACTCCAGATTTATCTTTATTTTCCAGTGTGACAGATTTGTCTCCGTATTTTATCTATGAAAAAACCCAAAACAAACAAACAAAAAAACAAAAACAAATCACATACAGCATACTATACTGGGAAAAAGGCCTTGCATGTTTACATACTGGATTTTTCTTTGTTTTTTGCCACACATTGCATTAGTTATAGTTTGCAAGTTCCATATTGGGTTCCAGTTTGTTGTCAGAACTATATGCAATAAAAAAAATAATATAAACAAGGTGCTGGAAACATTCCCCACAGAGTCAATACTGAGCTGATATTATCACCCAGTTGCTGCAAATTCCACCATAATAGTCTGTGCAAACTGTTGCCCCAGTTTCCTGTTCTTAGCTGATAGGAGTGGGGTGCTCTGCTGCTGTACCCCAACTGCTTCAAGGTTCAGAGATGCTCGTCATCATACTTCATTGTAATGAGTGTTTTATTGAGCTACTGTTGTCTTCCTAACAACACTCTGGCCATTCCCCTCTGATCTCTAACATCAACATGGCATTTTCCACCAAGCAACCTTCAGCTCACTGCATATTTTCTCTTTGCCAGTCCATTTTCTCTAAACCCTAAAAGTGATGTTGGAAAATCCTAGTAGATCAGCAGTTTATAAAATACTCAGACCAGCCTGTCTAGCCTGAACAACCATGTCACATTCAGAGTTACACTGAGCTTGAATTTCAGCTGTTCAGCTTTACCATGATATTATTGGTAGGAGGGTTGCATTTACGAGCAGGTTAACAAGTATACCTAATGAATTCTATGTGAAAACATTCTCAGTACAATTTTAATTCCTATTTTACTGTACTAAAATACTGAAATGTTTCTACTGCCAGAATGAAACTGACATTACATCTCCACACAACTATTTGGTTTGGTTAACATGAAAGAAATATTTACCAATAATTGTTGAAATTCAGGGTTGGTTGAGCTTTTAATCTCACAGGTGAAAGAGTCAATGTTGTCACTGGTTTCTTTGGCTTCCATGGTGCAATTTTTTGGCTTGTCTTCAACGCCCCACACTGATAACTCATCTATCGTCATCTCCAGCTTGTCTGTTTTTTTCTAAATGAAGAAAAACAAAGGCTACATTTCAATGAACTGATGCCACACATACATATGTATGATAAAAAAAAAAGTATATTTAAAAATACCTGAATGGTGATGTGCACATCTTTCCCTGTCCTTGTGGCTGTGAAGCTGGTAAACTCAGGGTCTGGATAGTACGAGAGTTTTCTGGAGCAGGTCAAGGTTTCATTGGCTACTTTCAAATACACAGTACTGCTAGAAATGCTCAGAGCTGCAGGTGAATCATAGGTGAGATTCTGCAATGAAATTAAATGTACACAAAAGACAACACGACGTGACCAAAACAGCACGCAACATCACATATTCAGACACACTGTAATTTATAATTTTTGATATAACATGGCTGGTTAACTTAAACAGTAATAGAAGGTGTAATGTACCTGAGAGCTGATGTACCTGGGAAGTCTGACCTCCTGCATTGTGGGGCTGTGCATTGTGGGGCTGTGCATGACCCCTTCAACAAAGTTAAGATGGGACCCAGTGAGTGTGATCTTCCTCTTCCCACTGCAGGACACAGAGCACCAGAGAACATTTAAAATGTCTGTGTTTGTCTTTAACTGTATCAATCTTAAAATCTCTCAGTTTTAGTTGACTTATGTTGGCATAAAGCTGAATACATACCATTAAGAAACCAATGCCTAGGTAAAGATTGGTGCTTTAAACAAACTCTTAAATAAAATGGGGTTCCTTTTTAAGGTGAAAAAAGAAACTGAGATGACAGAATTTCCTTTTTCAGTTGCAACTAAAAGTGGAAGTAGCCTTATAGCAAAAGACTTTTTTTGGGAAGTGGCTCTCTTTCCCCATCAGATGACCCAGAACGGTTTCTCTGCTGCTTCCTAGAATAAATCTCAAAAATACGATTTAAGTTACTGTCAAAGCAGCAGGTCTTGACTCAAAAATAGTTCTGCTGAAATTTTGTCACGATTCACTACTGTTGCTTTAGCTAATTTATTGATGACAACACATTACATGTGTCACTTTAACTGTGTTGTAGCATCAGTGGAGTACTCAGTACCTCTGTACCTCTGAGCTGCATCGACAAACGCTTGTAAAGGAGAAGGCTAAAATCCTAAACAGATAGAAAGCTTTCTTCATCACTGTGTCATGTTTATTTAATGGTACCTTTGGTTCATTGGTGGATTTGGAGACAGTGTGACATCAGCCAAAGTCTTAGTATTTAAAAATAAAGCCTATGTTCAATAAGGAAGATCTGTAATTACTCATGTGCCTGCTTTCCTGGCAGCTCTGCTGTGAGTCGATTTCTTTACATTGCCTTCACTTTCACATTCTGTTATTTTCTTGCCTACCTGCTCCGAGCCATTCAGCCTCCCCCTCTCTATCATTTCAGCCTTATAGGTTCTTATTTGTGGATCCTGCCACCTCCTCATCTCCATCTCATTGTGTACAATCAGAGCCCCATCTAAACCACCAATTTCATCTTCACCACCACTAACACCTGGACTCCAGAGAGTCCTGTCCTAACTCGTAACTGGGATTCTCTTCTACCATGATGGGTATTAGAGTTCCAATTATATCTCAATATATCATGTTCAGTTTCACATCTCTGCTTATTGAACATTATAAGTTGTTTTAAAGTGTATATCTAAAAGAGATCCGTCATAACTTTAATGTGTTATTTGGAGGTTTCAGTAGAAAAAATGCACCTGATCCAGCTGCTGCTTGGAGTAATATTGGTGCATGATGGTAATGAGCTGTAGGTGATTTTAGCTTTGCCATGGCAATGACCATCTGGGAGGAGAAGACATACGTTGACCACGCCTTTGATATTTGAACTGGGAATGTGGAACGTCAGACTGAAACCAGTGTTGCCCCAAACAGAAGATCTGACCAGAACACACACAGACACAGAAAAAAAATCACTGACATTATCATGATACTCATAAACTGAAAACAGACAAAAGCTGAGTATCAAAATTTTCAACAACATAACTAAATGCCAGTCTAAACTACCAAAGTATGTGTTTTGTAGTTTTTTCAAAGTTACTTTTATTGTGATAAAAGAAAAAACCCTCAAAAGCCCGAAGAAGAAGATCATTAATTAAAACAGAAGAAACCCCAAAACAAAACAGTGAAAATAATTTACGTTAAATTCCTTAAATCCTAAAATAGGACAGTGAGCTTTAGTTTCAGGGTTTACTCTCAGTTGGTCTGTCTGAGAACAATGCTGAGAAAACATTTGTGCTGTTTTTACTTCAAACATTTAATCTATATTTCAGTATGAGTGGTGTTTCCCTGGAATAATCTCTAGATTTTACTGTGTGCTTTGTATCCAAAGCACAAACTATCAGTTGTGCATTAGTTGTGTGTAAAGTAGTGATGGGATTTCCGGCTCTTTTTAGAGAACTGGCTCTTTTGGCTCCGCTCACTAAAAAGAGCCGGCTCTTTCGGCTCCGAACCGGCTCTTCAGGTTGTTTTGTTGCTTTAATTGATTTATTATTAACAATAATATAAAATTATGCACAAAAGGAATTACTAATGTAAAAAAAAAGTGGCTTTATTTATATATGTTTATATATAAATATATGTGGTGGCCCCTAGAGACAAAACACGTACAAACTCCAAAACACATTTCTAGCGTTAACTGAACTTCCAAAACAGAGCTACCTAGATCACTTAAATTACATAATTGAAAGCATGAAAGCATATGTGTATTGTTTGTGTATTTATACACAAGCACTCATATATATTCAAATAATTAAAAAAAAACATGTTCATTTACCTGTTACTACCACACACCAAATCCAGTCGTTCCTAATTGCTGGCTTGTGTAGCCACTAGGTAACAAAAGCTCAACACTGCGCCTAGCATCCTGGAGCACTTCTGTTGTCTTTTGTTTTGGAGTTTTTACGTGTTTTGGAGTTTGTACGTGCTTTGTCTCTAGGGGCCACCGTAAATATACTTTTATTTATTCACTCCACATAAAATGTAATAAATAAAATGTAATACAAAAATCAACTAGTCACAGTACAACTTTTAACTATTTAAATTTTCAGCTTTTTCCTTTTAAACAAATTTAAAATGAAACAACACAAAACACTGCAAACCATAACACCATTAAATATAAATTAAAATATGAAAACAAAAAGAAGATGCACATTCTTTGTTATATAGGCCTGCATGAATAAACTTTCTGAACCCTTTAACATCCACAACTGAAAATAGTTGTGGATGATTACTATACCTTTCTAATGTGACGTTGTTGTCCCTGGCTCTCTTTCTCTCTTTCCCTCCCGGTCTGTTCCTGCGCTACTGCGAGTGTAACTACCACCCCTCCCCCCTCATCCCAGCGGAAAGCACAAGGCTCGCGTGCGGAGTGAAGCGGAAAAAAAGTGCGAGAGAGAGAGATGGTGTGAGAGAGAGAGGGTGAGAGAAGGGATAAACAAAAAAACACGGCTTGCAATAAGGAGCCGGCTCGCGTTGTTCACGTCAAAGAGCCGGCTCTAAGAGCCATTTCGTTCGCGAGTGACACATCACTAGTGTAAAGTGACTCACTCTTTTGGAGTACAGTCAGTATCGGCCTGCATCCTCACTGCAGTCACATTATCGAGGTTACGACCTGACAGCACTGCGTGGTTTCTACCGTAGAAAGACACCACACTGGGAGTGATGGAGGAGATCTCTGGGATCTGACAGTAAGACAAAAAATGATCAGCTTTAATCCACGGCCATCAGCTGATGTTGGAAGCTTTGAACACGAATAAGGTGTCAGAGGAACAATGAGTTTGAGGACTGAGGTTCAGACTCACAGAGAAGTTCTTCCCAGACTGCACATTTTGGCAAACGCTGTCCTGCAGGAGGAAGCAGAGGGAATCAATATGGCAGGTTTACTGTCATTGTCTAAAGAAACTATGTAGGACTGATGAGAATGGAAGTTCTGTCTTATTTACAAGGAAAGAATTTAATCACGATTTTTGTCAAGCAACTGAATTGGTATTTGTGAGTTGTCATAATCACTTAACATATTATTGCATATAATATTACTGCTTTTGAGAAGCAATAGATATTTGAACATTAGACCAACCCACCCTTAATAATGATTGAAAAATCTCAAAAGTAATATAAACTTAAAGTGGAAGACTTAATTATATGATAAGATAGACTTTCTTATTCCCAAAAGTAGATTTAAAAAAGATACATCAAAATAGCCTAAACATGTAGAATGGTATCAGCGAAATAAAATTAAAACAAATATGTTAATGAGGAAAAACCTGAACTAGGTAAACTAAAGGCATGAATTATTACATTGATCTCTGTTTGATCGGCCCAGGAACATCTGTTTGTGTTCCATCCACAACCAGCTTTGATGCACTGCTGACACCTGAAGAGAAACAATTACATATTAGTGTTGAAATCATCAAGAAAACGATAATGTCCAAAAATACAACATAAAACAAAGAGACTCCTCAGTAGTAATACATTTTACTTGGTGATGACACATAATGTTGTGTTATTAGTGATCCATCTTCATAATCTTTATAATTGATTGGACTTACAAGACTGAACTTGGTGGTCCACTGATGTCAGAGCAGTTAGTCAACCTCAGCTGTTCTGACAGTTGTGTTGAACCAAGTCTAAATTTCACTGTGACATGCAGACCTGTTAAATAAAATAAATAAATAAAAAAAACACGATCAGTGTCATAGCCTTCAATTGCTAATTTTTAGACATATATGTTTAATGAGTTGCAACAGTTTGTAATAACGAACAGCTCAGATTTGTCAACTAGTAAAGAATATTTCATCTGTCAGAGTCAGCTCTGTAATGTTTCTATTTTGCTTTTTGGGAAGTGTTGCAGATCAGTAAGCAGGTCTGACTGCAAAGTATTTCATTCGTTGGATTATTTATGAAAACTCACTGACCATCAGCAGGAAGTGTACGATCAGACAGGATGCAGGTGCATTGTGGGAACTGTGGAGGAGGGTTATTCAAAGCACAAATCGAGCTGGACCTTGCAGTGAACTGACAGGTAAAGTTGGACGACACTTCCTGGCCCACAGTCAAGTGTGTGTGGATTTTTAGTAAAATCTGAAAATGAAGAACATGTGTGAGAAATACCTGAAAGCCACAAATGATTGCAGTCCCGACTGTGTTTGTAAGCTGTACCTGTCCGTTTGTGTCCTTTTCAACTTTGTGGGAAATCATTTTGTGCTGGGACTCATCAGGAATGGACAGCCAGTCTGAATCTGTGCAGTCATCTTCAAATGTGCAGCTAGGAGAAGAAGGAGAAATGATCACCAAGTTCAGAATAGTTTGGAGACATCAGCTGCATGTTGTTTCTCTCACCTGCTTTTAGAGCCACACCAACCACAGTATGGATCCTGTGCAGACCAACACTCCTGCACACTTGTGTACGAGCTGCACTTTGACACAGGAACTCGCCTTATCTAGAACAACAAACACTTTAAAATGCAGCACAGGTACATGTGACATTAAGATAATCAGTAAATAATTTAAGTACCTGGTTTCTAAATGGCACATACACATGTTTATGACCCACTGGATCCAGATGTAATTTGGGAAACACTTTGCGATCATCACTTGTCCTGTAGAGCACCGTGGGACAGGCAGCGTGATAGTTCCTGTCCACAGACAGCTGACAACAAGAATTTGTGAAAATAAGAATTCACGTTTTTATGTTTAATGAACATTTCAATTGCTTATTTTTCTCTGACCACTATCTTCCAAATGAAAGGCTGTTTATTTTAAGTTTTCCCTCATTCATAAGAAGCTCTTATGTGTTTGTGCTGCTTGGATTCAGTGTCATGCTGATATCTGCTGTATATGTTGTGAAACAGTCGGTATTTCTTATCTGTAAAACAAACTTTCCGACTTAATCACAAACTGTGATCAAAGAGTCGATATGACCGAAAAAAATCAAACCATGACAACATCCCTCTCAGCTTGTTTCTCTATCTCTTGCTCTCGTCATATTAGATAAAATACTTGAAGCTTTTTGAGCTTTCAGGGTCACAGCTCTCATTTCTCCACTCCACAAACAAAACCTTGCAGTGTGTGAACAGATGAACTCACAGTGAGACTAAGAGCACACAAAGAAGCTACAGGGACCACAAGTGACTGCAGTTTGCAGCAGACTTCAACAATGAAATAAAATGAGACTAGTTCAAATAAGCAAGCTAAAAAATCATGAATAATTTGCCTCTTAAAAAGTTTTGGTTTTTATTTATCTTGGGTCAACGGTTGTTCGTGATTTTATGAATAGATGCTAATTCAACAAATATATTTTGGTGACAGAACTATCTTTCATGTTTGTTTCATGTGAGGAAGCCAGTGCATTTCAGGATGATGAAATGGCATCTTAAAATCAGGCTGGTAAACTAAGTACTTTAGATGTTTCATTTCATACACACCTTAATGAGCTGGCCGTCTCCTGTCCCAATGAAGAAAACCATCCAGCCTCTCTGCCTCACTGCCAGCACAGAGGTCATGTAGCTGTGCCTGAAGAGGACTGCCTTAGGTTTTAGGATCTTTGGCTGAGAAACAAACACACTGATCATCAAATCTGATATTGTAGATATGTTAAGATTAGAACTTTTTCTGATGATGATCAGAAAAAGGTCCCACATATGTTTAGGCCCCAGAGTTCAGTGCTACACCCCTGCTCTCAACTACATATTCAAATAGTGATGAAGTCAAACATCATTCAGTGAAACTCAGTTTGTCTGTCACATGCACCAGCAGACATACCAGCAGCTTAAATAATTCAGACTCCTTTTTCTTGTGTCTTCAGTAAAACTTTAGAATTTCTTTGATTTTGTGTGTGTGTGTGTATATATATATATATATATATATATATATATATATATATATATATATATATATATATATATATATATATATATATATATATGTATATACAGTGGGGCAAAAAAGTATTTAGTCAGCCACCGATTGTGCAAGTTCCCCCACCTAAAATGATGACAGAGGTCAGTAATTTGCACCAGAGGTACACTTCAACTGTGAAAGACAGATTGTGAAGAAAAAAAAAAAAATCCATGAATCCACATGGTAGGATTTGTAAAGAATTTATTCGTAAATCAGGGTGGAAAATAAGTATTTGGTCAATAACAAAAATACAACTCAATACTTTGTAACATAACCTTTGTTGGCAATAACAGAGGTCAAACGTTTACTATAGGTCTTTACCAGGTTTGCACACACAGTAGCTGGTATTTTGGCCCATTCCTCCATGCAGATCTTCTCGAGAGCAGTGATGTTTTGGGGCTGTCGCCGAGCAACACGGACTTTCAACTCCCGCCACTATATGGGGCGGGAGTTGAGGTCTGGAGACTGGCTAGGCCACTCCAGGACTTTCAAATGCTTCTTACGGAGCCACTCCTTTGTTGCCCGGGCGGTGTGTTTTGGATCATTGTCATGTTGGAAGACCCAGCCTCGTTTCATCTTCAAAGTTCTCACTGATGGAAGGAGGTTTTGGCTCAAAATCTCACGATACATGGCCCCATTCATTCTGTCCTTAACACGGATCAGTCGTCCTGTCCCCTTGGCAGAAAAACAGCCCCATAGCATGATGTTTCCACCCCCATGCTTCACAGTAGGTATGGTGTTCTTGGGATGCAACTCAGTATTCTTCTTCCGAGTTGAGTTGAGTTTATACCAAAAAGTTCTACTTTGGTTTCATCTGACCACATGACATTCTCCCAATCCTCTGCTGTATCATCCATGTGCTCTCTGGCAAACTTCAGACGGGCCTGGACATGCACTGGCTTCAGCAGCGGAACACGTCTGGCACTGCGGGATTTGATTCCCTGCCGTTGTAGTGTGTTACTGATGGTGACCTTTGTTACTTTGGTCCCAGCTCTCTGCAGGTCATTCACCAGGTCCCCCCGTGTGGTTCTGGGATCTTTGCTCACCGTTCTCATGATCATTTTGACCCCACGGGATGAGATCTTGCGTGGAGCCCCAGATCGAGGGAGATTATCAGTGGTCTTGTATGTCTTCCATTTTCTGATGATTGCTCCCACAGTTGATTTTTTTCACACCAAGCTGCTTGCCTATTGTAGATTCACTCTTCCCAGTCTGGTGCAGGTCTACAATACTTTTCCTGGTGTCCTTCGAAAGCTCTTTGGTCTTGGCCATGGCGGCGTTTGGAGTCTGACTGTTTGAGGCTGTGGACAGGTGTCTTTTATACAGATGATGAGTTCAAACAGGTGCCATTCATACAGGTAACGAGTGGGGGACAGAAAAGCTTCTTCCAGAAGACGTTACAGGTCTGTGAGAGCCAGAGATTTTCCTTGTTTGAGGTGACCAAATACTTATTTTCCACCCTGATTTACGAATAAATTCTTTACAAATCCTACCATGTGGATTCATGGATTTTTTTTTCACATTCTGTCTCTCACAGTTGAAGTGTACCTCTGGTGCAAATTACTGACCTCTGTCATCATTTTAAGTGGGGGAACTTGCACAATCGGTGGCTGACTAAATACTTTTTTGCCCCACTGTATATATATATATATATATATATATATATGTAAGTGTTTTTTATGGGAAAGTTTGAGCCTAACATTAACTGTTTATGTGAAGTAGCAGACTGAGTCTGAATCGATTGATGTTTCTAGTTTTGTGACCACACTGTGTGATAAAGTAATCTGCCTCTCTGTGAACATTTTGCTTTCATGATTGTCCACATGAAAATGTGGAGGCACAGATGGAAACTACATTCAGGAACCATTCAGAACATGTTTAGAAGTTATACAGCGACCCACCGTCACTTCTGATGGCACAGAGGTGTAGAAGTCTGGATCTCTGTCGGTGTTCCTGCTGTAATCAGGGCTGATGTCAAACACCATCAGCTTGGTGTCGGTATCTCCTCCATCCACACTGAACACGCCGCTCCAAAGCACCGGCTGCTCCCCCGGGATGACCGAGGAGGCCACGAGTCTGCTGCTGTCACCGTCAGAGACACTGAGAGTTGCGCCCCGCAGAGACTTGAGTGTATCAGTTTTGCTTTTTTCGCCTTTGAGCCAAATGAGACGGACTCTGTTTGTTTGAGCTGAGAGCGCGTTGGAGAACAGATAGATGGTTGAATTAAGCTGAAACCCGTCAACAAACTCCACATCACCTTTACTTGTGATCTGAGGTGTGCCTGAAGCTCTATCAGTTATAGAAAATATACCTCCACCTTGTTTGTTATCTGTATTTTGAAGGTTGATAGTCTTCTGATTGATACCACACTTGTTGTTTTCGGGCTTTTCTCTGTTTTGTTTGATCGCGGTCAGAATGTAAGTGTCAGTCTGAGTTTTCTTCTTCACATCCACCAGAAAGCTGACTGACCTGCTGCTGCTTTTCAGAGGTCCCACCTGGATGTGTTCTCTGTACAGAAGGTTGGAGATGTTCTTCAGGTCCAGAACCTCGCAGTAACTGCAGTCATCGTCAGTCACACCGCAGCTGATCAGAGAGTCATTGCTTGTAAAAGGCAACAACACGTTGATGCTGAAAGTTGCGTTCCCCTCAGCTGTGTCAGAAACCCGGTGAAACTGCACATCATCCTGCTGGTTTCCGGTCTTTATTATTCCCCTCTGGGTCAGACTGTTGATCAGAGTCAGGTCGTGGCTCAGCTGGTAGAGCCTCTCCTCTGTGGCGATGTAAACCGTGTTGGAGGTCATGGCGAATTGGCGGATGTTTCCATCAAAGGTAAAGCCTCCATCCTCCTCCTGGCACAGACCCAGTTTTCCCCAGAGAACAGAAAGCAGAGCGAGCAGCAGGATCATCTTGTAGCAGCAGTGATACTTGTGCCTGAGACACCGTCATGCACTGAAGGTCTGCATGGCACTCTGCTCTGAGACACAGTGCCTCTAAACTCGTGCGTAAAAGCGCAGTGCGCCTCTGCTGAAAAGAGAAGTGTTGAAAGTGGAAGGAAGCACGCCCAGTTAATAGAAAAATCCGATTTTAATTTTAGGATTTAACATCATTAATATTTTCCCTCAGCTGTTTTCTTCACTTTCTGCCATCTTCTCAAGTCTGTACAGTTTAGTGTGACAGCAGAACCTGAACAAAATCTAAACAGTGACAGCACTCAGCGAATGAGAAAGCGTTTGTTGAACCTTCAGTAAGTTGTTACACACTGAAGGACGACAATGTTCATCCAGGTGCACACTGAGGTTTATTAATCTGAAACATACCTGAATAATAGTTCTGCGTTACTGTTGACTTCCATTACCACGACAGACCTGTGTTACTTTTGTAAGAGATGACTTTGCCAGTCTTTTATTTGTGTGATCTGCCACCTACTGGAGAAACTCAGTAGGTGGCAGATCGCCACCTACTATCACCTTAGAGCCACGTCAGGTGAGAGCAAATGAGCTTTTTCATCTGTACTATGATGTCAAAGGATACACACTGTATGACTTTAATAAAGACAGAATATTTTAATTCGATGTGTTTCTATGTAATTTGAACTTTGCATCAGCTGAGCACAGGTCCACTGATCCCTGCAAAACACACACAACTTCCTACAAGTCCTAATGACAGAACAACAAAGGCGACATCCAGTGTCAGCTCTGGGAAGTTACTTTCTCATGTTTCTGGCATCCGTTAAATTATCACCCACCAAAATATGAAAATATGACTTCTTCTACTCTAACAAAAACCACCAGATTGTTATATAATAACAAAAATTTGATTCATTCTTATTTCTGATGCTAGTCTGAACAAAGTGTTGGTCATAATACAACTGTGAAAATGTCCCACTCTGTGCTACCACTGTGGAAACAATATGAGTTTAATGTTGACAGTGTTGCTGTAAGACAGGTCTGTTCTATAGTACTTTGGATAAGTTGGAGAGATCTTCTCAAATTTGAGCTCTAATCACTAGACCACAATCACATGTTTCCAAATCTGTTAACAGAAACTCCAAACGACCACATCACTCTGAGTCTGAGATACGAGAGCAGCTTTAATGTACGGAACAAACAGAATGTAAGAACTATTAAGACTTTTAATTTGTTCATAGTTCATAGTGTAAATGATTCAAAGAGTCAAAGAAAGACTCTGCAAACAAAGATTAACAGTAGTGATCCAGTTTAAAATATTGACCCACAATAAACATATTCAACTGTCTTTCCTAACCCCAACCCTCACTCTGAGCATCATCTAGCTCAGCTCACTGCTCAAGACAATAATTTAAATTGTTGACTACTTGTAGTATCAGGGATTTCCCAGACAGCGGTGATGAAAGCAACACATCTGGCATTATGAAAAGGGAAAATTAAATGCAGGCAGTAATGACGTCGGCAGTAATGACACCCAGTTACGCTAATCGGAGGTCACTAAAATCAATATTGAATCTGTGTGGAACTTTGCCAAAACAGTGTCAGACTCTGTAGTTTTCTCTGGTCCCCAATCAGACCAGGAGTGACATGTTTAGCCGCATGTTCTCCTTAAATTGTTGGCTTTCTGAGTGGTGAAGAAACTGTGAGCCAGGAGGGAGGGGGTGAGTGAGTGAGTCCTGAGAAATTTTTTTGTTAAGATACTGGATGTTGTTTTCGCCACAATTTTAATTATAAGCTAGATACATTGCTGCTAACAGCAACAGGGATGAGTCAGTGAGTTGGTTGGGCTTGTGAATCATGATTCATGAGTCAGTAAAGTGATTCTCGAGTACTGAACGATTCGTTCATGATTTGCGTATCACTAGCTAGGACCAATTCTGTTTACATTTACATGCTTCCCTTAGGCAGTATCATTATAAAACATAGCATACATTTTCACTGCTATGCTGATGACACCCAGCTCTATCTATCTGTGAAGCCAGATCACACACACCAATTAGTTAAACTGCAGGATTGTCTTAAAGACATAAAGACCTGGATGGCCGCTAACTTTCTGCTTCTTAATTCAGATAAAACTGAGGTTATTGTACTCGGCCCTAAAAATCTTAGAAATATGGTATCTAACCAGATTCTAACTCTGGATGGCATTACCTTGGCCTCCAGTAACGCTGTGAGGAACCTTGGAGTCATTTTTGACCAGGACATGTCCTTCAACGCACATATTAAACAAATATGTAAGACTGCTTTCTTCCATTTGTGCAACATCTCTAAAGTTAGAAATATCCTGTCTCAGAGTGACGCTGAAAAACTAGTTCATGCATTTATTACTTCCAGGCTGGACGACTGTAATTCATTATTATCAGGATGTCCAAAAAACCCGCTGAAAAGCCTTCAGCTAATCCAAAATGCTGCAGCAAGAATGCTGACAGGGACTAGAAAGAGAGAGCCTGTTTTGGCTTCCCTTCATTGGCTTCCTGTTAAATCCAGAATTGAATTCAAAATCCTGCTCCTCACATACAAGGTCTTAAATAATCAGGCCCCATCTTATCTTAATGATAATGGTCATATCACCCTATTAGAGCACTTCGTTCTCGCTCTGCAGGCCTACTTGTTGTTCCTAGAGTATTTAAAAGTAGAATGGGAGGGAGAGCCTTCAGTTTTCAGGCCCCTCTTCTGTGGAACCAGCTTCCAGTTTGGATTCAGGAGACAGACACTATCTCTACTTTCAAGATTAGGCTTAAAACTTTCCTTTTTGCTAAAGCATATAGTTAGGGCTGGACCAGGTGACCCTGAATCCTCCCTTAGTTATGCTGCAATAGACGTAGGCTGCCGGGGGATTCCCATGATGCATTGAGTTTTTCCTTTCCAGTCACCTTTCTCACTCACTATGTGTTAATAGACCTCTCTGCATTGAATCATATCTGTTATTAATCTCTGTCTCTTTTCCACAGCATGTCTTTCATCCTGTCTTCCTTCTCTCATCCCAACCGGTCGCAGCAGATGGCCCCGCCCCTCCCTGAGCCTGGTTCTGCCAGAGGTTTCTTCCTGTCAAAAGGGAGTTTTTCCTTGCTCACAGGGGGTCATATGATTGTTGGGTTTTTCTCTGTATGTACTGTACAATATAAAGTGCCTTGATGTCACTTTTGTTGTGATTTGGCGCTATATAAATAGAATTGAATAAAATTGAATTGAATTGATGCAACAGCATTAATGGTCATCTCTGCCTAGCAATGTGAGCCATTCATATTCAGGTGTCATCTTCGCAATGACTCTTAAGCGAATTATGATAATGTGTAGTAAGAGGAGTCCAGGCTGACAACTACACTAATTTAAAGAGTAGAACAAGAGCTGACAGAGGCCACTGAAAGATGGAACCAATAGAATATGTTTTGCAGGTAAGCATGTAAAAGCAGTGACATTTTTTTCTTTCTTTATTGCCAGAAATGTTTGTGGTGATGTACTGATATACCAATAGCCGATCCAAGGACAAGACTGTGCACCCGCCCATCCAGGGCTACACAGCTGTTATAACTGGACTGTGTGACTGTCATGGTCCTGGGTCATTTTGACCCAGCTTTTTTTGTTTCCTTTTGGTATCACCTTGTGTTTTGTGTTAATTCTGATTTTGGTATTAGTTCTTAGGGTTTGGTTCTTGTGTTTAGTGCTTGAGTGTTTTTATCAGCCCTACCTGTGTCTGTCCTCTGTACTCTGTTTGTATCCCCGAGTTTGTGTTGTAAAACAGTCTGTGAGTTTCCTGTTTTACTTTGTAGGTTTGTGTCTCGTTATGCCCATTAGTTCCAGCTGGGTTCCCTTCCTGTGTGCCATTTCCTGATTACCTGGTGTGTATAGTGTGTGTCTGCCTGTGCTCCTCCACTATGTTTCTCTGCGTCTCTCTGTCCAGCCTTTCTCATCTGCCATCTCTGAGTTTCTCCCGCTGACCTTATGTTCCAGGTTTGTTTGTTAGTTTACCCAGTTTAGGGTTATGTTCAGTTCTGCCCTCACCTCTGTTATTTTCACTGTAAATAAACCTCCACTTGCATCTCCATTACCGTCTGCATCTTGGGTTCTCATTTATTCTACCACACGACTGCTGCCCCAGCCGTGACAGTGACTCTCAATGAAGCACAAGGTTGCTAGATCAAAACTGGCAACCTTAAAATGGAGATCCTGGAAACTTCCTTTACCTGGATGGACTTGCATCAAGACTGAAAAAGGAGAGCAGGTCTGAGCTACTAGGCAATTTGTTTTCTCATGTTTACATGATTAGGGGAGTTTACATTTCTTTCTTTTTTTTTAATCATAGATTTAAGAATAGATAGTCTTTCTATAGACAGAGCTATAGAGGTTACACTATAGATTTAAGATTAACCGGTCAGAGTGGGCACGCTCCGTTTTGCGCAACTACTTCTAAATCCTTGTAGAACTGCAACCACGTAAGCTAGCGCAATAATTTTTTTTTGCATATGAAACCGGAGGAGTTGCATTTACATCTTATGCCATCGGCTTTTCCTAGGTCACGGTTTCCTTCCACATAAAGCTATACAAAAACTGCATAAAAAGCGCTTGCAGCAACAAAAACATAATATTCCAGAAACACGCTTTGCCGATCCGATCAGCTGTTCATAACACTTCCTACGTTAGAATAGACGTCAGCGTGAACTTTTGCATGTCCACCATTACTTGCCCGAAACCGAAAGTGATGTCATTTTCACGGAAATCTAGTTTTTTTTTTTTTTTTTTTTCTTTTCTTTTTTACCATCAGGGCCTCATGAGCCTATACTGGTGTTTTTAAAAGTTATGTTTGACTTTATGACTTTCTGTGTCGTTTCTGGGATGCTTAGAACTAAAATAGCACTGCTGGAAATAGTTTATTTTGATGCATATGCTGCGTTTTTGCAAATTTGCATTATAATATTTATTTTCGTTTTTCCTGCAGTATATAAAAATTAGTGTATTTCAAAAATAAAACTATGAAGACACTAAAAATAAATTTCCTGTGGTGGGAAACTATTTTGTGCAACTTTTTTGTATTTACAGTTGAGGGATAAGCCTCTTAAATTTCTCTAACTAGAAATATGTTAAAAAAACAAAAATGATTTTCAATTTTTTTGTAGTTTATTGCACTTTCTTGCACTTTATGTAATTTCTATGCACTTAATGCATACATATTATTAAAATGTAGGCTCTAATGGTTGTACTGATGTATAGCAACTTGAAATGCTCCCAAAAATGGCACTACAACATGTAAAAATATAAGCTGTGGCGGACTTGGTTCTATGGTAGGTCTTAAAGGGCAACTTAAACTGTAATTTCAGGATTTGCTATTGAATAATGTTTCAGTGATCACCAATGTATGTAAGAGTACAAAGTGTGACAACCAACCATGGTCGACCTCAGGGCTGGACAAAACAATCGGCCCTTTTTTCCTTTTTCATCCAAACAGCCCAGTATGATGACTAGTTGGATCGCTGGACAAGAAATGAACCACTGGCCTGCTGCTAATGTTTGTATGGCCATTGCCCACTGCCTCCCCATCTCCAGCTGCCTCCCAATGCACTGTTGTAGCATTTCTCGGCTGGGATGTAGGAGCAATATCTTTTCTTTAATGATAAAACAGGTGTGAGTCATATCGTATGTCTACTTCTTTTTAGTTTGTACGCATGTTATGTGAGGGGTATTTCAATGAATGGGTAGGAAATATATTCACCCGGTCACTTTTATGGCCTTTTCAAGCATTGTAACTTTACCTACACTCTTCATCTCTCTTGTACACTGTTCATTGCTTTGGATGGTTGACCCCAGGTATTTACAGTAAACTCATCTGCATTCACTACCTCCCTACATATCACATAGTCACCTGTGAACATCGTAGTCCATGGAGACTTCTGCCTGACCTCATCTGTAAAAACTATCCATCACTATTGTAAATAAGAAGGGGCTCAGCACTAATGCTTGATGTAATCCCACCCCAACTTTGTACCCATCTGTCACTCCTACTGCACACCTCACTACTGTCTTACTGTCCTCAGTGTATCAACATCACATACTTCTGTCACTCCTGACTTCAACAGCATTAACAGATTTAACTCTCGGTAGTTATCACAGCTCTGCACATAACCCTTGTTCTTTAAATTTGGCACCGGGACACTTCTTCTTCACTTCTCCACTCTTCTTCTACCCTCACTTCCTCCTTACTAATCCTCTGCACTTTGAAACTCATTAACTGCCCTCCATCTGTCCTCCTCTTTCTCATTTTCTACATTTATGAAGCCTCAAAGTGCTCCTTCTATCTTAACAACATAGAAGAAAGCATTGCAATGGTTTTGGTGATTTTTTTGACAGTGTACTGTTTTTGTAATGTTTTGAAAATTATGTAAGGACACCACTATCTACTATCTTAGATATATCATTCATCTGCCTTACCTTCATTGTAATCTAAAATCACTTCACAGTTTAGTGCTCTCCCGCTTATAATAATGCAAACATAGGTTTGAAAGAAAAGAGTTTATGTGATTTTTAAATTATGGTGATTATTTTATTACCTCAAATCCTGTGAGGCGAAAAACCTCCAAATTCATTTTAGCCACCAGGGATCACCTCAATACAATATTTAGCGTGAAATAAAAGTTTATTTTGCCTGTTTATGAAGAAGAACCAAAGCATCTGAAAATGGAAACTACAAAGAAAAATAGTTTCAGTTCCTAAAAAGCTTTGTAATAATTTTGCTTAACTTCATGAACTGAACAAACAAACAGTAAACTTCCCAAGAACACTCAGGCCGATCAGTGGTCAGAGCTTATTCATCTCAACAGTGAGTCTCTTCTGCCAGAAATAGATGATCATCAACACTGAAAGACAAACAGTAACTCACTTAAACTGAAATATCATCCATAAAGTGGAGAAGAAAAATGTTTAATTATTTCTGCTGAAATCAAAGTGGAAAGTGGTGTAAAACAATCATTTTGCCCAAGATTGTCTAAGAAACCATAAATGTAGAAAAGAAACATTTCTGTTGCTTACCTGCAATAACACAGGGTATCGGCATGAAACGTAATATCTGAAGGGCTTCGTGTAACTGGGACTCAAGCCCAAGACTTACTGTCCTGTCACCATAATTTATCTACAAAATAAAGAGAAACATTTTGCAGAGAGAGGTCTCATCTGAGCAATGGGTCAAAATCTTTATTGTATGCATAAATATTATTTTGAAGTTTGAAAGGCTATTGTCTTTCAGCAATACAGACGAAAAAGTCTGTTTGGCCTCACGATACATGGTTATCTCAGTTTCAGGTTTCTCCTCTAGAAAACCTCAAACTGAGAACTTTGATGTTGTCATTTCCACAAAGAAAGGAAGTTTTCTAAAGAACACCTCACCATACAACAAGTTTGGTTTGTTTTTTTTCTCTGTTACTTATCTCTATTGATGGGATTTCCGGCTCTTTTTAGAGAACCGGCTCTTTCGACTCGGCTCACTAAAAAGAGCCGGCTCTTTCAACTCCGAACCGGCTCTTTAGGTTGTTTTGTTGCTTTAGTTAATTTATTATTAACAACAATATAAAATTATGCACAAAAGGAATTACTAATATAGAAAAAAAAGTGGTTTTATTTATATATGTTTATATATCTTCTCTTCTGGCTCTTGGCGAAGGCGGTCGCACTTTTTCTCCTCTCCTCCTTCCCCTTATCTTCCCTGCTTAGCCTCTTGTGTCCTTGTCTTGTCTCGTGTGTATTACTTTACCTCGAACAGTCTCTCACTGTCGTTCTCTAAAACCTAAAACAGAATTATGGATTTGATCAACTGGTCTCTGAATGCTATTGACACCCTTTTCTCAACAAGAAGTCTGGGCTCGGGAGAACCTGAGTGCCCTGGAGGGACTTTCCCTGCCGGATACACGATGGACGGGTGGCATAACTGGAGGGTCATGTCGATCGAGGACGCTGAAGATATCTATCTATTCGGAACCATGATAACAGGGTTCTTGCTGATTGGAGCTGGCTTGGCCCTGACTTATCGGAGAAATAAGAGAGCGGAACCAGCTGTTCAAACCCCCCCAAGGCTGCCCGCTGGAATCGAAGCGATGGGACGAGGCGCGACCTCTCACAACGAACGCAGCATGGTTAACACCTTGGAGACGCTTACAGCTGCCGTGAAGACTCAAAATAACAACATTGAGCGTATGATGGGATACATCAGAGAGAGGCCTGCTCAAAATGAGACCCTTGAGCGAAAGTTAGATCACATCACAGAACGGCTCACTGCAGTTGTGGGGTCTCAGAATCAAAAGAATGACAACACCACCGAACAGAAGTTTGATACCATCATGGGGAGGCTCGCGGCTCTCCAACGGGAGATCGAGAGACCAGTGTTAGAGTGCTAAATTCGGAGCTGCTCGCATAAAGGAGAAATCAACAATATTCAACATATGGACACCACGGCGCCAGCTGCTCAGGCCCAAGGCTGGAGCCGACCAAAACAACTCCCTGATAACGACTGTGTGATGACTATTCTTCCCATCCCATGCAAGGCCACCTGGGTTGGCTAGCAGACTGTTTACTTAGCCTGATTGAGCGAAGGACACCGTCTCAGCTGAACTCTGGACACGCACACACATACACTTACACTGATAAGCACGCACTCATCCCCCTCCCTTTCCAAACGCCTTCGATGCTTGTTTCCTGTGGGGGAAGATGGCGGGTCTGTGTGCCGCGCTGGAATGGTAGCGCTGTGTAGGACGACTGCTGTGTTCCTTCAGATTACTCCTCACCCCCTACCCAACCCCTGTGGCTTGTCACGTGCTCCAATGTTGTAATGTGGACATTTATGTGCGCTCTGTGTAGAGGAGTTTTTTTTGTTTCCTGTTCTCATGCTGTCCTCCCATAGGTGCCCAGCGTGAGAAGAGGTCTCTTTTTTTCCTCTTGTACTTTTCCCATTGTTGTGTACTTTTTCAGTGTTTTTTTTTCTGTAACGCTGCTGATCTCCGACTGTATTCCCATGTGATGTCTTTGTTGTGTGTGCAAGTCGGGGGTCCTATTCCTCTGCGGGGCAACCTGCATATGGCCAATAAAGCATTCATTCAATTCAATTCAATTCAATATAAATATGTGCGGTGGTCCCTAGAGACAAAGCACGTACAAACTCCAGAACACATTTCTAGCATTAACTGAACTTCCTTAACAGAGCTACCTAGATCACTCAAATTACACATTGAAAGCATATGTGTATTGTTTGTGTATTTATACACAAGCACTCATATATATATTCAAATAATTAAAAAAAATACACATTTACCTGTTACTACCACACACCAAATCCGGTCGTTGGTACTTGCTGGCTTGTGTAGCCACTAGGTAACAAAAGCTCAACACTGCGCCTAGCATCCTAGCTAGGGATGGGTATCGTTTAGGTTTTATCCGCCAAATCGATACTTTTGAAACGGTGCCGGTGCTTAAACGGTGCTCAAACCGGTGCTTAAAGAATGGAGAACACAAAATTGGTCCAAAAACCTCTCATGTTCAGCTGTTTTTTTGTAAAAAGATAACAATGTTAGCCTTTTCTGCAGCTATAGGGGATTTATGGCATCACTCTTGGCTGGAAGCAGTGCTTAAACAATGGAAAAAACACAAACTTTGTCCAACAATGTTATGTTTAACTGTTTTCCACTTTTTCTTTGGTCATTTTAGCCTTTTTGGAACTTACATGCATTAATGTAATAACGTGGTTAGCCTACTCAACGTAAATTACACACGAATATTAAGCTACTCACGCAGAGAAGAACGGCTGCTGCTGCCATCATCATCCTTCATCATTTCTGCTACACTGGCAGGGCTAGGGGCCAGGACTCTCCTCTTAGGGTTTTTGGGGGATGTTGCTAACTCCGGGTCCGATAAAAGGCACCACACCCGCAGTAGATGTGCTCGATGTGAGGCCCCAGGGCTCTCCTCAGCTCTTTCTGGGTTAGTGGCGCGGCTGCCCCTCTGTTGGTCTTCCTTGGTCTCTTGTGTTCTGAGGGCCTCTGGATGTCTGGAGTCTTGATCTCCTCCATACCTGCTTCAAGCCCTGGAGGACGAGGCTATGGCTCCCCACACCCTCTAGCAGATCATTACATGAAGGAACCTTTTAAATACAAGCGCGCTCATGGTCACAGGTGTACACACTAGAGATGGACGGTCCGATATTACGTATCGTATCGGTCCGATACTGACGTAAATTACTGGATCGGATATCGGAGGGAAATAAAAAATGTAATCCGATCCATTGAATATCAAAAAAGCACCTCACAAAACTTGCGACATGGTGTAACTCTGCTCATAACCGTAGCACGTTGGAGCAATATGCATCACGTGATAGAGCGGCTGTGCATATTTGCAGCCTGGCTAGCAATCCGGCATTTCATCTCTGAGGAAGTTATCCCAGAGAGAAGTAAAGCAAGTGTGTAAGTTCATCTCTGAATGTTTATAAAGCATTCCCGCGTTAAGCTTAACAACCAATATATGGAGCAACTGCCTCTTCTCTCTCCCTCCCTCTCCTGCTGCTACTTCAATCATGAAACTGATCAATGATCAGCTGATCGGTTTTTCTGTCGCGAAGTCCGTCTCTCTTGTTTGTTTATTGCCCACTTCGCACCAGAAAGAGGAAACCAGTGGCTGAACAACAGCAGCACGTTTAAGCTTAAGCTGTTGTTAGAATGGATTTATTATTACTTTCTACACCAGGATCTTTTTCTACGTAGCTGACGGCTGGTAACTGTGCAGGGGTGGATCTAACAAAGTTCAGCCAGGGGGGCCGATAGGGCATTAACAGTGAAAAGGGGGGCACAAAGACATACTTTTCTTTCTTATTCTCATTTAAAATGTCTAGCTTTTAATAAATATTTATCTGAATCTTACACCCAAAGTTTTAATCTGATGTAAAATGTATAGAAGTCCATTATTGTATATAGTAACTGTTAAGTCTAATATACCCTAGTAAGCTATAGTACTTTTTCCGTTGGGAAGGTGCGATCTGTGCAGTCTGCAATTCTGTTGAAGAAATTTAATTATTCTTCAAAATTAATTGATTTCGGTGCATTTTCTCCCCCACACCGCATCAAGTTGATTACGTTGATTAAGCATCATGAGGTGGAGGGTGGGTGGTTCCCTTTTTTTTTTTTTTTTTTTTTTTTTTGCTGGGAGTTTTAGGACCCTATTAGTTAGGTTGCTTACTCTTTAAAATACCAGAATAGGGAGGATGGAGTAGGTTTAAGTTTATTAGATTGATCAGTATTGCTGAACTATGAAATATTTTGGGTGCAGTGTATTTTTTGCATACAGGTATAACAGAATAGCTTTAGTGTTTTGTTTTTTTAACTTGTGTATGAACTTATACAAAAAGCAGCAAGATATTAAAAAAAAGTTTTATTGATTAAAAAAAACACTATATCTGTTTCATATCGGTATCGGCAGATATCCAAATTTATGGTATCGTATCGGACATAAAAAAGTGGTATCGTGCCATCTCTAGTATCAGCACGAAATGCAATATCTGAAGGGCTTTGTGTAACTGGGACTCAAGCCCAAGACTTACTGTCCTGTCACCATACTTTATCTACAAAATAAATGTGGCCCGGTCATGGGGAATGAGACAGGACACAGGAAATACTCTTTTATGGGCTTTTTTATTCTCCGACTGTACTCGGAGGAGTACAGTTTTAATTCTATAGTTTTGAGTGAAAACGGCAAAATTTAACTTATCCACTGGCTCAGCCTAAAACTGTCTTTCAGGGTCTGAGACAACAGTAACTATCATATGTACACATTAAATTCAAACAGTATAGACAACAGTAGTGACCTGTCAAGAAACAAATACATAAAAAGAGAAAACAAAACAAAGAAACACATTGTTTATATCCCACAATTTCGCAGTTCACCTGGCAATAAAGTACACTGTAAACTGTCTTTTAAACATATACATTTCTATGGGAGAACATCATGAACTCACTTTGGTTTCTCTACACAGCCACTGTGCTAGGACAAGTACACATGTAGGAATCACACAGCAAGTGATCCCCCCTCTGAATAAAACAGAAACATACAGAGTTATGCAAAGTGAATAACAGTATATTATTATTATTATTATTATTAATATTATTATTATTATTATTAATTATTATTAACCTTAACCAGGAAGATCCCATTGAGATTAAAAACCTCTTTTTCAAGGGAGACCTGGCCAAGATAGGCAGCAGCAGGTGTCTCACAGTTACAGAAATTACTCAAACACAGGCAGCAACAACACACATGCAACAATAAGTGAAAGAATACAAATAAAATAAAATAAAATAAAATTCAATAAAATTCGAATAAAAATAATAAAGTCAGTTAAAATGACAATCTAATTGAAACAGTTGCATGTTATGAACTTGGCCTCAAGGATCCGTAGTTTAGATTTAAAAGCACTTAATGAAATGAATTCAGTCATTTTCCATTCCTTCTGCAGTTTGTTCCAATCCAAGGGTGCTAAATGGACAAAAGCTCTTTTACCAAGTTCAGTTAGGGCAAATGGAACAGAAAGCAACAAGTAGCCATGCGGACGAAGAGAATACCGACCAGCATGTTTCATTACAAGCAGGGAACATATATAAGAAGGCAGCAACCCAAGTATCGCCTTATACATAAAACTGTATAAATGACAGTTCCTCCGTTACCAAAGCAGGCCATCCTACCTGAGAGTATAACTCACAGTGGTGAGTCTGAAATTTACGGTTAGTGATGAACCTCAGAGAAGCATGATACACAGAATCAACCATTCGAAGACATTGAGCAGAAGCATTCATATATAGAATATCACCATAATCCAGCACAGGCAAGAATGTTGCAGCAACAAGCCGCTTCTTTGTATTAAAAGAAAAACACAACTTATTTTGAAAATAAAATCTCAGTTTTAACTTCAGGTTTTTCACAAGATTCTCTACATGTGGTTTGAAGGTAAGCGAGTCATCAATTAAGATTCCCAGATATTTATAGGTGTGAACCAACTCTATTTTATTACCTTCAAGAGTGGTTACTGATGGGATTGTTTGGGCTCGTCTCCTTGATTTAGAAAACAACATGAGCTTTGTTTTGTCTGCGTTGAGAACAAGTTTAACCTGAAGTAATGAGTGCTGGACAGCAAAAAAGGCTTTCTGCAAGGAGTCAATGGCTTGGACAAGAGTTGAACCATAGCTGTAAATAACTGTATCATCAGCATAGAAGTGCAAGTTTGCATCTGGCACATGTAGACTAAGATTGTTTACATAAATGATAAATAGAAGGGGACCTAATACAGAACCCTGTGGCACTCCGTTGTGCACTGTAACAAAGTCAGAACATAGACCGTCAGATTTATTGCACCGAGTCCTGTTACTGAGGTAGTTTGAGAACCATGCCACTGCTCTCTCAGAGAGTCCTGACTGGAAGAGTCTAAGTTTTAAAATACAATGATCAACAGTGTCAAATGCTTTTGACAAATCGACAAAAAGGGATGCACAGTGTTGTTTTATCAAGTGCAATAGTAATATCATTTACCACTCTAATTGCAGCTGTGATAGTACTGTGATAGTGTGATTCTTCCTAAAGCCTGATTGATATTCAGATAAAATGGCACTGATGTGTAAAAACTCCTTTAACTGCTCACACACAAGAGCTTCAAGAACTCTGGCCAGCACAGATAGATTAGATACTGGTCTGTAATTAGTTAACACTGCTGGGTCGCCCCCTTTTAATAGTGGAATAACAAAAGCTGATTTCCATACTGAGGGAATTTTATTCGTATCCAGTGTAAGGTAAGGAAAAGTGTTGTGAGAGGTTCTCAAGCATTGCTAAATACAATAAAGGGTTTATGGAGGATGTTAAGATATGGCTTTCTGAAACAAACTGTCACGGCGAGTGAGATGAGCTGTGTGGAAAATAAAGGAGGATCCAAACGCAGGCACTTGTATGGGTGTGAGGGTGGTTTATTAAACACAAAAAGGAAATGGACAAACGGCGAACGGAGCAATGACTAAACTAAACTGGGAACAAACTAACTACAGAACACGAACCTGGACATGAATGAGAGCGGGCGGAAACAGATGATGGTTGACTGCAGGGAAACACACAGATGAAGCAGGGTGGAAACACAGACGGACCAGCAACTACAATGACGGAGGACATGACTTAAATACACCCAGAGAAACACAGGGGAATTACACACAGGTGGTGGACACAGCTGGGAATGATCAACAAGACGAGACAGGACACAGGTCTCATGTGAACACACTCACATGAGACCCAGACCTTCACAATAAAACAGGAAATGAGAACACCACACCAAGACGCAGACCTGACACTGAGAGACAGACAGAATGACACATGGAACCTGAACTAAACTAAACGTGAGATACAACCGAGAACAAATCCTTAAACATGAAACTCAAATAATAAACATAATCATCATCAACACAACAAGAGAACAAGAAAACAATCCCTGATGCAAACTAAAACCAAAACATAATAACCTCAAACATGGAATAACAAAAACATGAAACTCCACATACTGGGTCCAACGGACCCAGACCCGTGACAGTACCCCCCCTCAAAGGGCTGGCTCCCGACAGCCCCAAACAAAAAGCACAAGCACCAAGCCAGGGCGGGCGGAGGGGGCCCAGGAAGGAGGGCCCGAAACACAAAAAACCAGGAGCACGCGAGTCCAGAACCAAATCAAAAACAGGCCAACACAAAACAAGACCATTCACGAGTCCACAGTAAAGTCCGGGGGTCGACCATGCACACAGCAACGGCGGCGACGGGCAAACAGTTCTGGGGGCCGACCGTGCACACGGCAACGGCGGCGACGGGCAAACAGTTCAGGAGGCCGACCGCTTGGAAGGTAGTGGCGGCCACTGAGCAGGTCCGGAGGACGGCCGCAATGCCAGTGGCGGCGACGAACTCTTTCCGGAGGCCGTCTCCGAAGGCCATGATGCCATCTTAGAGGCCCGGAAAACGGCCGGCAGAAGCGAGGCGGAACGGGTCGTGCTGGCACTGACAGCGGCGTGGCAACCACAGGACCAGACGAGGCAGGACCAGACGAGGCAGGACCAGACGAGGCAGGACCAGACGAAGGCGGAGCTGAAGCTGGACCAGACGAGGCAGGACCAGACGAAGGCGGAGCTGAAGCTGGACCAGACGTGGATGAAGACACGGAGGCTGGACCAGATGAAGGCGGAGCTGAAGCCGGACCAGGCGTGGCTGAAGACACGGAGGCCGGAGCAGGCGTGGATGAAGACACGGCTGCGGAACCTGACGGCAGCGGGACGGCTGCGGAACCTGACGGCAGCGGGACGGCTGCGGAACCTGACGGCAGCGGGACGGCTGCGGAACCTGACGGCAGCGACGCTGCAGGCGGTGATGCGAATGGTGATGATGTGAATGCTGTAGGCGGTGGCGTGAATGCTGCAGGCGGTGATGTGGATGCAGGCAACGGTGTAGGAGTCACAGGGGATGATTCAGCAGATGGTAGCTGAACAAACTTCCCCGGACCGCCAGCAGATGTGAGGATATGCTGGCTGGGTCCTCCAGGACCCTCAGCTAACGAGGCGTGGTGCTGGGCGGGCTCCTCGGGCCCTCCAGCAGACGTGGCTTGAGGCTGGCTGGGTTCTCCAGAACCGCCAGCAGACGAAACATGAGGCTGGCTGGGTTCTCCTAAACCCCCAGCAGACGACACTTGAGGCTGGCCGGGCTCCTCAGGCCCTCCAGCCGACGAGGCAGGACGCTGGCTGGGTTCACCTGAACCCCCAGCTAACATGACGTGAGACTGGACGGGCTCCTCAGGCCCTCCAGCCGACGAGGCAGGACGCTGGCTGGGTTCACCTGAACCCCCAGCTAACATGACTTGAGACTGGATGGGCTCCTCAGGCCCTCCAGTGGAACCAGTCTCTGAAGCAGCAGGTACGGAGACCTCTGCCAGTGTGGACACTGGCTGGGACTGAGCAGCACAGTGGCTAGACTCAGGCAGCAACAGTGGGATACAGTCCTCAGAGGGCTGAAAGTGTTCCCCAATACACTCAGCAGAGGACTGAGGCGGACGGGTGAACTCACTTGAACTCTCAGGGGGTGCTGAGAGCCAAGACTGTTCTGGTGAGTTCTCCGGTGAGGCTGCTGGTGCTGGCGTCTTGACCTCTAGGGGTCCAGAGTTGGCTGGTGACTGACACCCAGCCTCTGGGGAGGCCCTAGAGGGAGCAACTGTCTCTGAGATGGCCAGCTTAAATGAACCAGCAAAAGTTTGTGTGGAGTGTGTTCCCTGCTTGTAATGAGGCTGTGAGGATAAAGGCTGGGTAAATGAGTGGACAGGCTGCTGAACTGGTGGCAACTGAGCTACAGGTAGCAAAGTAGTAACAGGTGGTGGAGTGGCTGGCTGAACTGATAATAAGGCTGATGAATCTCTTGCCAACTGAGCTATTGACTGGGCTATGGACTGTAACATGGTGTCTACTGGGTCTGACTGTGACTGTAATGGAGGTGATGATTGAGCGGCTGACTGAGTTAGCGACTGCTGGGCAGCTAACCGAGCTACCGGCTGAGCAGCTGACTCAACAAACACAGCCCCGGTACAAACAGCCATATGAACTGGTGAAACAGACGGAACGTCTCTTCCACTCACCACAGCCGGCAGTTCCGAAGTCCCACTCTCCAGCTGTGGGGCGACGCGCCGACGGCGCGATCGTCACTTCCTCCCAGGCAAAACCTCCGGCGGGCCGGGCAAAACCTCCGGCGGGCCGGGCAAAACCTCCGGCGTCCGGCTGGGTTGGGAAGCGGTAGCGGCTGGTGGGTGTAGGTGAAGTTCGTGAAGGATGAAGTCTTGCACGAGTGGGTGTAGCGAGTCCAATAGCCAGGGATAATCCGTGAGCAGCTGTTGCAGTCTGGCTTCCAGAACGTGGAGGAATGCCTCCCCCTCATGCTCTAGCCACAGGTTGATTATGTTTGAGGCGGAGTTCGTGATGAGGTCCCGAAGCTCCGTGGGTGGGGTGAATGCCGCTGGATCCATATCTGGCTGGTCCGTACTGTCACGGCGAGTGAGATGAGCCGTGTGGAAAATAAAGGAGGATCCAAACGCAGGCACTTGTATGGGTGTGAGGGTGGTTTATTAAACACAAAAAGGAAATGGACAAACGGCGAACGGAGCAATGACTAAACTAAACTGGGAACAAACTAACTACAGAACACGAACCTGGACATGAATGAGAGCGGGCGGAAACAGATGATGGTTGACTGCAGGGAAACACACAGATGAAGCAGGGTGGAAACACAGACGGACCAGCAACTACAATGACGGAGGACATGACTTAAATACACCCAGAGAAACACAGGGGAATTACACACAGGTGGTGGACACAGCTGGGAATGATCAACAAGACGAGACAGAGGTAAAACTGAACACACTCACATGAGACCCAGACCTTCACAATAAAACAGGAAATGAGAACACCACACCAAGACGCAGACCTGACACTGAGAGACAGACAGAATGACACATGGAACCTGAACTAAACTAAACGTGAGATACAACCGAGAACAAATCCTTAAACATGAAACTCAAATAATAAACATCATAATCATCATCAACACAACAAGAGAACAAGAAAACAATCCCTGATGCAAACTAAAACCAAAACATAATAACCTCAAACATGGAATAACAAAAACATGAAACTCCACATACTGGGTCCAACGGACCCAGACCCGTGACACAAACAAACATTCAGGGAGGCCATCATCTGACAAAGCACAGTCACAGGAAACTTCCCTGGGAGGAGAAGTGGAGGTGCAAGAGCACACTGGAAAAGAACCTCAATCATCTCTTAATCCCCAGAATGATGTTAATGATGATGTGTTGGCATCTGACAGTGTGTCAAATCAAGGCAGTAGGTCAAACTCAAGAGTATCATCTACTTCATCTGTACGTCTCAGGGCAGAAGCTGAAATGGCCGCCTTGCTCGCACGTCAACATATGCTGAAAGAAAAACACTCTGTTGAAGAACAGGAGGAGCAATTGAGGAGAAAGAAAGAACACCTTCAGCTTGAAGCAGATATAGCTGCAACTGTTGCAAAGATGAACGTGCTGAGAACTGGATCCACTATGGGAAGTGTTGTTTCGCATAGTGGATCCAGTGGATCTAATGGAATGGAATCATATTTTAAAACAAAAGGAAACAGCCTTGAAATTCTTAATGCGGATGCAGAGACTTTTGTTCCACAGATGCTTACAAAAGGAAATGCAATCACTGCGAATGCAGAGCTTCAAGTAAAAACAGTGCAACAGAATATGAAAGGGGAAAGGCCTGCACCCACTCTTATGGGGCCTTCTGATGCTTTTAGACCAATTCCACCTTTGCCATCCAGTAGCCAATGAAAATCTGTTGTCCATTATGGAAAAACAAAATAAATTAACTTGTATGTTGGTCCATCAGCAAAGTCTTTCTTTCCTGCCCAAAAGGGAGATTCAAACCTTTGATGGCGATCCTTTACATTTTGAGGCTTTTATGCGCTTGTTTGAACAGGTCATAGAAGCAAAGACTGGCGAGGCTGGCGACTGCCTGCATTATTTTGCACAGTACACCAAGGGGCAGCCCAATGAACTTGTTAAAAGCTGTCAACATATATCTGAGAGTGCTGGATATGTAAAGGCAAAAGCTGTATCCCAATTCAGGGTCTGCAGCCTTAAAGGCTGCATTTTAAGGCCGATTACGTCACAGTGGCACGCCGAAGGCTGTCCCAATTCAAAGGTTGCTCGAAATGCGGCCCTCAAATGCGTCCTTCATTTCCCTGAATTTTAAGGCTGTGGCAGTGTAGACTTCGTGGCCCAACATATCCCACAATTCATAACACGGCAGTCGGTGTGGATAATTTTGCCGCAGACGGCAGAAGCGGAGCGGCCGAAGAGTACACCTTCAAAAGTAAGTACTGAATATTATGTCACTTATTTATGTGCAAATGTTTAATACTGTTGGCCACATGCCGGCAAAGTTATGTGACATTAGCGATGTTTGTACATTCAGCTTTTACTTGCTTTTAAAGCCTTTAAAATATAATAATACAATAGTCGACCTTAATCTTACAGAGAATGTGATGATTTTGTGGAGAATTAAAGTCAGTAAAATATCCAAAAACACAACAAGCTGAAAGTCAGTGATGCTGCTCGGTTTGCAGTCCTGAATATCACGACACAAGCAGGATTCACTGCACTGTTAATGTTAGCTATGTTATATTGCTGCCTCTGTTCGGTGGTGTCGAGCCAAACGGACTTTAACGTGTGTTTGAACGAGCTGACGGTTCACTCCTTAAGCTGAAAGAAAGATGCTTTAATCACAGGAGTCACACATGTGTCCACTGCACCATCTGGGAACTCTTCTTGTTTAGCACTCGAGATCTCGAGGGAGAACAAAGGGAAGCGGCGGCGGCCTAGAGGGAAGCGAGCCGGCGTCAGGAACAGGCTGAGAGCTCGTGCACACCGCACACCTCTGCCTAGCATCCTGCTCGCCAACGTCCAGTCACTGGAGAACAAGCTTGACGACCTCAGGGCCAGGATAAAGTTCCAGAGAGACATTCGGGACTGCAATCTCCTCTGCTTCACCGAGACATGGCTGAACCCAGCGGTGCCGGACCACGCCATCCAGCCGGCCGAGTTCTTCTCGGTTCACCGCATGGACAGGACACGGGACTCGGGGAAGTCAAGGGGAGGCGGCGTGTGTTTAATGGTGAACAACAACTGGTGCAACAGTGCGAACGTTGTTCCTCTCACATGCTCCTGCACACCAAATCTGGAACTACTGTCCATCATGTGTCGTCCTTTTTATCTACCTCGGGAATTTACATCGGTCATTGTAAGTGCCGTTTATATTCCACCACAAGCGGACACGGTCACCGCCTTATGCGAGCTGCATGAGGCACTCACACAGCACCAGACACAACACCGGGACGCTGCGCTTATTGTGACGGGGGACTTTAATAGCGCCAACCTCAAACGCGCAGCGCCGAACTTTTATCAACACATCACCTGCCCCACCAGGGGTGAAAGGACACTGGACCACTGCTACACTACGGTCAAGGACGGCTACAAGGCACAATCCCGCCCTCCGTTTGGCAAATCTGATCACGCCGCCATCTTCCTCATGCCAAAATACAAACAAAGGCTGAAACAGGAAGTTCCGGTTCAGAGGAAGGTCGCGCGCTGGACGGATCAATCGGTGGCCGCGTTACAGGACGCACTCGATGACGCAGACTGGGGCATGTTCAGAAACAGCTCCGACGATGACGTCAACGTGTTTACGGAAGCGGTTGTGGGATTCATCGGGAAACTAGCGGATGATACCGTGGAGACAAAGACTATCACAACGTTTCCCAACCAGAAGCCGTGGGTGGATAAAACCATCCGCAACGCTCTGAGATCCTGCACCGCTGCCTACAACACGGGACTCACAACGGGGGACATGGACCCGTACAAAGCCGCGTCATATAACGTGCGGAGGGCGGTGAAAGAGGCGAAGCAGCGCTACGGGAGGAAACTAGAGTCACAACTCCAACAGAGTGACTCTAGGAGCCTGTGGCGGGGACTAAGGACAATAACGGACTATAAAGCACCAACAACCGGTATGACGAACGCGGCCGTGACTCTGGCAGACTAGCTGAACACTTTCTATGCTTGCTTCGAGGCTGCAGCTAAGGTCTCCAACAATGCTAGTGTTAGCGGCGCTAACGGCTGCAGACAGGAAGATACTGCCAGCACCGGAAACGTGCTCGTCATCTCCGAGCATGAAGTAAGGAGAGCCTTCAAGAGAGTGAACACCAGGAAAGCAGCAGGACCAGACGGCATCCCAGGTCGTATCCTCAGAGACTGCGCATACCAGCTAGCTCCTGTGTTCACTGAGATATTCAACATCTCTTTATCTCAGTCGGTGATCCCCACATGCTTCAAAGAGTCCATCATTGTTCCTGTCCCGAAGAAACCCCACCCTGCTTCTCTCAATGACTATCGCCCTGTAGCCCTCACCTCAGTAGTGATGAAGTGCTTTGAACGCCTGGTCAGAGACTTCATCATTTCTTCACTACCAGATACACTGGACCCACTACAGTTCGCTTACCGTCCAAATCGTTCCACAGACGATGCCATCTCTCATCTCCTCCACACATCACTCACTCACTTGGACACTAGAAGGGGGAATTATGTTAAAATGCTCTTCATAGACTACAGCTCTGCATTTAACACCATAATTCCCTCCACACTCACCACCAAGCTGGAGCATCTGGGACTCAGCTCATCTATGTGTCAGTGGATCTCCAACTTCCTAACTGGCAGACCACAGGCAGTAAGGATGGGCGGACATGTCTCAGCCTCCACCACTCTCAGCACTGGAGCCCCCCAGGGGTGTGTTCTGAGCCCCCTGCTGTACTCTTTGTACACATATGACTGTGTGGCCACTACCAGCTCCACCACCATCATCAAGTTTGCTGACGACACCGTCGTGGTGGGCCTGATCTCTGATAACAACGAGACGGCCTACCTGAAGGAGATTAGGAATCTGGAGAACTGGTGCCAGAGGAACAACCTCCTTCTAAACGTCAGTAAGACAAAGGAGCTGATAGTGGACTTCAGCACTAAGCAGGAGAGGAACTACCAGACCCCCGTCATCAACGAGTGCCCAGTGGAGAGAGTGGACAGCTTCAAATACCTCGGAGTTCACATCACGCAGGAGCTGTCATGGTCCTGTCACATCAACACCGTGGTGAAAAAGGCCCGACAGCGTCTCTACCACCTCAGACGCTTGAGAGACTTCCAACTGCCCTCCAAGGTGCTCAGGAACTTCTACTCGTGCACCATAGAGAGCATCCTGGCGGGAAACATCTTAACCTGGTTCGGGAACAGCACCATGCAGGACAGACGAGCTCTACAGAGGGTTGTGCGGTCAGCTGAGCGCACCATCCGCTCCGAGCTCCCTGACCTGCGCTCAATCTACAGCAGGCGGTGCTGGACCAAGGCCAGGAAGATCGTGAAGGACCTCAGCCATCCCAACAACAGACTGTTCTCTCTGTTGAAGTCAGGAAAGCGATTCCGCTCCCTGAAGACCAACACAGAGAGACTGAGGAGGAGCTTCTTCCCGCAGGCGATACGGTCTCTCAATCACACCACCACACAGTACTGACCCACACATATGGTTCTTACACACACACTGGACTTTCTGGACATTGTTTTTGCACAACACTGGTCACTATATTCTTCATTTCCGGTTAATACTTGTACAGCTGCTGTTATTGTGTATATATTTATTTATATTTAGATTTCTTCATACATTCTTATATAGTTCTATATTGTGTATTGTGTATTTTGTTGTACAGTTATTTTATTTTCAACTTTAATTTATATATTTTATCTTATTCTTCCCAGTTAAATTTACCCTTCATTCTAATTTGTGTTGTACAGTTATTTCATTTTTAACCTTAATTTATATTTTATTCCTTCCTAGTTAAATTTACCCTTTTTAATTTTTCATATTTATTTCCTATCTTATTCATAGCCTTTTCCTTTTTTGTTTTCTTTAGGTCACGAGCAGTTGTCCAAGCATTTCACTACATATCGTACTGTGTATGACTGTGTACATGACAAATAAAATTTGAATTTGAATTTAACACAAACACTAAATCCTCCTGTTTGTAGCAGTGTGTACACCTGAGGCTGTCACCTGTCTGTCTGTCCTGCACTCGCTCTCTGTTTCTTTCTCTCTGATTGTGGAATAAAAGTATGAACATGTATTTATAAGTTACACTTGTGTTTGAATCCTGCAGCTTCTCACACATTTGATTTCCATGTGTGACAACTGCAAGTGTCCAGAACGAGGACAGACAGAGGGACCCACTGCTGCACATCATCTGTGAGGCTTTGCACCCCTGATGATCCACCAGGACAAACTCAGCAGTGTGTGAGGAAGAGGAGGAGGAAGAGCCAGCAGCAGCTGACAGATGGAGAGAATAGACAGACTGTTCCCTGTTTGTGAAGGACTGCTAGAAAAGTTTAAAATAACTAATTGTCTGTCCTGAATCAGTCTTATTAGGTAATGTTCAAATAATTGTATCATTCCAGTGTTTTCAGTGTGGGAGAAAGTACTCACGGCCTTCAGGTTACACACTATGAAAGGCAGCAACAAGTTTAATATTCAGAAACCTAAAGTATGTATCAGCAGCAGAATGGACCTAAAAGTAAATGTTTGTTTCAGTTCTGTGAAGCTTTGAGTATTTTGGATTAGTAGCACTGCTGTGTTTGTTGCATCATATTGCTGTAATTGTTTATATGCTTTATATATTCTGAGGTAAGTTGATCTATAGTGTTACATCATATTCAATAAGGATGTAATGTGTTTGGATACTTTCTGCCCAGTTTGACCCATTTAGCAGAAGTCAGCCTGTTTAAGGCTCTGATATCTATTCTGTGTGACTTAAAGCAGTTATGACATGGTCTGATTTTCTCACCCAATAAAGGAATATTTCATATATCAGTCTACTCTTCATTCTATCAGAAACAGTTATCACAGCTCGTACATTTGCTTTTTACACATATATGTAAGCATTGAGCCAAATTTAGTAATGCCAGTATACTGAAGGAATAACATTTGTCTCTTATATATAATACATCTATATATACACTGTCAAAGATACTTGAGTGTCTTTGAGTGAAGATTTAAGGTGATAGGACATATAAATAAATGCAACTTGAATCTTTACTGAAGCTCAGTATTTGACACAGAGTTCACTCACATGAATTTCACTCACATGTGCTGTACCAGTGTACCTGCACATGTGATGTGACAATAGAAGTGATTTGATTTGAGAGTTCAAACTCACTGCTGTAATAACTAATAATGATTAATATAATAACTATAATATTGGCCATATCATATTTACACTCATGTAACAGTCTCATGAACAACATTAACTATTTGTTATTTACAAGCTAATCTTATATGACTGTTCAGTATCGATATGAAGCCCAACAATCATGTTTTACAGTCCTGTGGTTTCAGCCTCAGATACTTATTAAATCACACAAAGCTCATGTAGAAACAAACAAACGAACAAAATATGTTCTCCTTCATTTCTGTCAACCACACGTTTCCAGCTATCATGGTTGCTAGTGTTACCTTTTCACAGTTTCACCCGGTTCGTAGATTCCTCAGGCCTCCAGAAAGAACACCGGGGACTCAGTAGTCAATTCACAACACTTTTATTAATTCACACTCATTGATCACACTTATTGATTACACCTATTGATTACACCTTCTAGAAGGGAGATGTACAGGACCCCGGAACTCCTCTGCAGATCTCAACTCCTTTGTCTGTTACATGCAGTTTTGTATCAGTGACCCCCCTTCTAAACCCTCTACAACGTGCCATAAAACTAAGTACTATGTTTACATACTTTCACTTGTGCCTGTGAATGCCTACATGTGCGCGTGTGTAACTGTGTACGCATACCTGTGTGTATGTGTGAGTGCACATGAGTGAGTGTGCGTGTGGATGTTGTGTGCGTGACAGTTAAAACACTGTGGGTGTAGGTAACTCCCTAGAGGTCATAAAACCCCTCTCCCTTCCAGACCACAGTTATCCTGTTATAAATGTTGAGACCCCCACCTTAAAACATCCTCTGGGGAATTTCCACTCAGTGGGGGAGAGGCCTTTATTACTTTAAGGGCAGTATCAATGTCTCTACAATTAGTTCTACATTCTATGATAAAACATTTCTAAACTCTAAAATAAGCTAAACATTCTACACTAGGCAACCTGGGCAGCGCAACGGAGGCTAGACTGTCCCATTTCACAAGCCTCACACTTCCAGCCTTAGCGGTCTTTGAGTACGCGGCCCTTGAGGACCATTGAGGCTGCGTACTTTAAGGCTGCAGACCCTGAATTGGGATACAGCCAAAGACTTCGGGAATGGACATGTGATTGCATCTGCTTATTTGAACAACATTCACTCATGGCCACTGATTAGATTGGAAGATGGAAAAGCTCTTCAGGCAAGGGCATAGATTTGGTTTTGGCATTGGTGGGGACGGATGATTCAACCACCGAACCCTGCCCTGTTTCTTTTTTCCCCCTTTTTGTCTTTGCTTCTTGATAAAAAAGGAGAAATATACTTGCCTACATATGCTATTCTACATGCTTTTAAACCATTTAAAATTACAATTCATAGTTTTATACTTGAATTATATAATGTTAAATTACTGGCTTTGGCCCACATCAGTCTAAAACTGTATGTAACCACGAATAACGTGTTTTGGAAACTAACTGCACAACATGCAGCACTATTAGTTCTCTAAGTCTCCCACAGTAGCATTTCTAATTTTGATTGAAACTGTCAGAGAAAACGGCAGCCTCGAGCAAACCAGGATATTAGTTTACAGAGGCTGTTAAAATTATATGTCTAACGTTAAATGTTGGTGACACAATAATTTCATCCTAATGGTACTGACATATTCATAGGGTTAATTTTTGAGACAAAATATCATGAGGTAGTCATGATGTTGCAAATATTCCAATCAACACAAAGCTCAGACAGTAATGGTGATACAAGATCACAGGTGAAATTGGATGATGACTTGATGGTTCATGACTGTATTTGAAGCACATATGTGACTGCATGTATCTGGAATGTCTCATTGTTATTTATCAGGTGACAGAGGCAGCTCTGCCATGTTGTAGCTCATGTGAGATTATAATATTATTTTATGCCATGTTAGACCCCTAATTAAAGATTGTGAATTATTATGTAGTTTTAGTTTGCATTATTCTCCTGAATTAGAAGAAGGTGATAACTCTTGCATTTGTTAAACTGATTTGCATTACATTAGACTGCTGATTTATTGTGAATGAATGATATTGTTTTATGATGCATTATACTGTTGAGTTATAAGAAATACTGTTCGCAGAAAGTCATCGCCTTATTTGTCTGATTAGAAGAGAACAGAATATACTGGAGTTTTCTGCCCCATCTCAGCAGGAGCAGATAAACAGGGAGCCAAGGTCGTACCTTAGGCGCCGTGTGAGAGAAAAGCATGTGAATGTTTAGGCTTTTATGATAAGGTGGGGGCCACTAGAGGCTATAAGAGTTTGATCAATGCTCCACCATTTTGAGATCCGATGCTGTCTGCGTACGGTGTCCATCTTCCACGCGTGTGATCATTAAAATCATTGTTTGACTCAACCCGGCCGGACCAGTGTTGTTCTTTTGGTTTTTCCTCTTGTATCCATCCCCAATATTTGAATCCGTAACAGTTTGGGGGCTCGTCCTGTGGTATTGGGGTGGAAGTTGGAGGTTTGGTCGGTTCGAGGTTGTCGAACGGACAGGCACAAGCCAGTGGTCTGACGTGAGTGGGCATAAGCCGGCTTATACAAAGGTAAGGCACTACCTGTTGAATTATTTCCAAAGTGTGCCAAATTGGACATGATTAAATTAAAAGTCTACTCACTGAAATTACTGGTAGAAGGCCTGTTTTGATTTTAATGAAAAATCTCATGAGTTGAAGCAGTTAAAGTCTGCTAAAGCAGTTAGAGTCTGCTAAGAAGAAGTTAAAGCAGTTAAAGTCTGCTAAAGCAGTTAGAGTCTGCTAAAAGTTTAAATACTGGGTTAGAGTCCCAAGAAATTGAGTTAGAGTCTCAAGCAGTTTGATAGGGAATTGGTCATTTTGTTGGTTAGAGTCCAAATTGGTTATAAGAGTGGACCTGAGTGGTCATTTTGTGAGTTAAAGTCTCCATTGACCTCTAGGTTGCACCTGCCTCAGTCATACCCTTGTTTTGGGGGGTTGACTGTTGTTTTAAAGTGTTATAAATTATTATAGGACGGCAGTTAGAGTCTGCTAGGAAGCGCAGTGCTCAGAGGTAACGCTTGCCAAGGTCGGGGACGCCTAGGCCTTGTCCTCTTTGAGGGATAGTCAGTTGGTCACTGTGGAGTTTGGGGCACTCCAGAATAACTAGTGGTTGCACCACTTTACCGTTTGGAACGGTATCTGCGCTTTTTTGGACACTGTTAAATTGAGTTAGGGACTTTAGAGATTAGGCCAGATACAGTTAGAGTCTGATACTGGTTAATTGATTACAAAAAAGTTGGACTTTCTTCAGTTGGACCCGTTAACTTAAATTTGTCAAAATTGTGTAGGCGCTAAATCTGTCGGGCCTTACAGTGACTGTAAATATAAGACGTCTTTGTAACATAAAATAACAGAGCTTTGTGTGAGACTGTGTGTGTGACGACAGCGCGCTGCAGCGCTGCGAGCTATTTTTAAACTGTGTGTGAACATGCAAATGAGGTGGCTGCTGTGAAGCGCACAGAGGACTTTTGCTTCCTGTTTAGCGTGTTTTTGAGTTTTATAATTATGATTTGCAAACAATGATACATGCCTGTAATTAAAACGCTGATTTTGCTGATTATAATATTACAAATAAGGTTTTGAATGACTACGGTGAATATTTGATGTTTGGCTGGGTTTTGATATAGAAGAGACAAATCGTGCATGATTTAGACCGGCACTTCAGTTGGCAGAGTAAGATTGTGTGATAATTACGGGGGTGATTTGTTTCAGTTTTGTGGTGTGAAATATGTTGGGTTTTAAAACTGAAGTAGAGAAAGGAGAAATAAAGGGAGAGTGGAGAATTATTGAGAAGTAGAGAGAGGAGTGTGTTGGGAGACTGGCATGTAGTCTGCACTGTAAAGGTGGGCGTGTTGCCTGCTGGTCTATTTAACAGTGATGAAAATGATATTAAATAAATCTCTTAGTGTGTTAATACAGGTGGCTACGGGCCTGGACCAACTGCCCCCCACAAGCACAGCCGCCGAAGCAAAATTATAGTAATGGAAACCACACTCAGCAAGAATCAGCAGCTGTGGAAAAGACAGCAGCGAGGAGAGAATTAGAGGAGAAATTAAGAGAAGTTTTTAACACATAAAATTGGGGCCGACAGACTTGTGGAGGTTGGGAAGGCGTCCGGAGCATCACAACAAAAGGTGAAACAAAAACACACACAAGCAGAGAAATGTGAGAGAAAGGCACGTGTTAGAGAAATGTCTCGTTTAAGAAAAAGTTAAATTAACCCACCTACAAACGCACACACACGCAATGAAGAAACAGCTTACATTCATGAACACGTGAAGATTTTCCAGCAAGGTTAAAGCAGCGAAACTTAACATACACCTGTTGTTAAATGATAAAGTTTATCCACTACTAACAAATAAACTCTCTGGGTTGTAGGACAACAACTTAACTTCAAAAAAAAAAAAAAAAGACACTGTGATGACACAACAAATTTAGTGGTAAAAAGATTCAAATTGTGACATGTTTTCTGCTGATTGATTAATACAAGTGATTACTGAATGAAAGAAAATTCCATTTTTGGGGTTTTAAACATGATCTTAAGAATTTTAACATGTACCTGTGTTGTCCTGTCAACTTGGTGGGTTATGAGTTGATTATATGGTGAGAAAAAACAAAAAAAGGGGGAGAGAAGGCTGACACAGGGCCTGGCCCCGTTGTTTCTCCCTTCTCTGAATAACACAGCCAACACAACATCATTTTCCTGTTCGTCCGTTTTTGTTTTGTTTTTGTTTTGTTTTTTCTCTTTATGCTTGATTACAGGCTGCTTTGTCGGCCCTGAAAGCCGAGGCTGACCTGGACTCCTGCTCTCCCCTCTACCATCTTTGCTCACTCCTCTACCATCTTTGATGTGACCCTGACCAAATGCTACAGCAGCTGGACCCACAACAACAACCTGAAAACGTCAACACTGCTGCAGGAAAACGATCTCATGCAGCGGAGACGGAGAGCGTTAAATCCAAGGCCCGTTTCACTACACGGGGGAGATTTCCAGACAACTTCAGCTGACAGAGCTGTGACAAGATGCCCATTAAGCCCGGATGAAAAGTGAGGCCGAGCAAAAGAATGCTGACCTTAACAACTCTGCATTAAAACTGTGCAGGACAGTGACGGACCAACACTGATGATCAGGCAGCAAAAAGGGCGTGCCAGAGACAGGAGGAGTAACTGAGGTCAGGAGGCACCTCAGCATGGACAAAAGCACAAGAAGGAAATAAGCTGAAGGCACAGGTGTCGGGGCTCGGCCAGGAGCTGACCTCTGAAAAGAGCCGAACAGCAGAGCCGCAGAAGGCCGTGGAGCAAAGCAAGGAAAACATCAATAAACTTCAATCTGATGTGTACGGAAAAGACTCTGAGGTTTCTGCCCTCAGTAAGAGCTCAAGGCATCAGAGCAGAAACTGAGCATGGCTCAGGAGGAGCTGGCTGATAATCGAACCCATCAGTCAGGCTTGGAGTCCCAGACACAGGACTTGAAATCAGGCCGGAGCTTGCTGGAGCAGGAGGTCGCCAAACCTGACGAAAAGCTCCACACAAATCGAAATGCTGATTCAATTCACTGAGAAGTGATCCACACACACACACATGCACACACTTGTGCAATGAAGAGTGATACACACACACGCTGATGCAATGAAGAATGCTTTACTAACAAATGCTGCACACAAACATCCAAATACAGAATCTGTTACAACAACAAGAAGCCATTGATTGTTTATTGGTTAAATGCAGTTCATGTCACCCAGAGGGCACTTGTGTAGATTTAGGGGACAGGGTCCAAGGCAGTTTGATTATGAAAACAATGTCTGTGCGTGATGTCTGTTTATGGCTTAAGGCCTCCACTGAATTGTTTACTGTGCTTCACACGGCCTGATAAGGAGCAGTGGTACAGAGTAAAAATGATGAATTAACGGTGTGAGTTTTATTTCGGAGCGCCACATTGTTGTGAGTGAGATTTAATTGAAGGAGGAAAACACTGAAGTAAAAAGGGGCCAGCCCTTGGATTTACGTAAGCATCTCACGTGTATTTAACACAATTGCCTCAGGCTTTAAAGATCTGTACGAAATTCTGGTTTCCAGTGTGAGAGAAAAAGTCATGCAGTTATTAGAGCTAGGTTAATGGATGATTCTAAATTATCCATGAATGTAACTGTAAACGGCTGTTTGTTTCTATCTGATAGACTGGTCGGCTGTCCGGGGTGTACCCTGCCTGATAACCTATCACTTCAGGGTTATTTCCCAGCCCTGCTGCAACCAGGATAAAGATAGGAGGATGGTAGTTGTTGTAGACCCATTCATTTTTTATGGTAACCAGGATCTAGATTTTGTTGAACCGCATGCAATATGAAGACAACATGTAGTATTTAAGTGACCAAGTAGTATTTGGATAAAAGTTATTGAATAGTGTTGAAATAAACTGACATAATTGTGAAGGCTTAAAATATTCCAGGAGCTCAACTTACTCCATCTGAACATGTTTCAATCGTGTTTTATGAACACAAAATGCACAGGTTTACTGAATATGAAAAGGTTGTGTTGATTTAACTCAGTTGTTTAAGTTTCTGCCAAAGCAAAACATTTGTGTGCAACCAGTGTCCACTATTGAATCAAGACCTCCTGCTTTTCATGTATTTCATGTCTGTGGCTTATGTTGTCAAGTTCAGGTTGTCATGTCTATGTCTCACTCTGTTTCCTGTTTTATTGTGAAGAGGTCTGGCGTTTCTGTGTTCATCGTGTTCAGTTTTACTCTCCCACTGTGACGTCATTTGTCGTGTCCAAATTCATGGGCTGCATTCTCCTGAGGCCGCATTTGTAGACCGATTACGTCACAGCGACGCGCCGAAGGCTGTCCAAATTCGTAGACCCCTCCGAATGCAGCCGACAAATGCGTGCTCCTTTTTCCGAATTTGAAGGATGGGTCGGGTGTGTCCTTCATGGCCCACCATATCCCAGAATTCATAGCGCGGCCCAGCCAAGCTCCAGTTTCCGGCTAATGGCGGCCGCTACTAAGTTTTAAAATTACTCTTATTAATCCTTCTGGGTCACAAAATAAACTTTTAACATATTTTCAGGCGAGAAAGTAGCTGTGTAAACATCAAATATCTGCTCGGTTTATCAAGATATCGCATCTTTGCTAAAGTGCTTCGACGTTTTCGGAGACGTCTGCTACCCACCAGCTCGATAGCTAGCCGGGAGCTCGAGGGTTACTGATGCGGCCGAGAATGGCACAACTCCCGGCACATCATTTTCAGATCACCGCGGACTTTCGCTGCTCGGGTTAAACGTTGTCAGCCGGTGATCAGCTGTGATCAGCTGATCACGGGGCCGGGGTTAAAAGAGAGACGCCAGACATCATTCTCTTCGTGTCAGGAGCTCCGAAACTCTGCCGACGTCAGTCTCCGCCTGATTCAGCAACCGTGAGTGATTATCCCTTCAATCCTTTTTCTCTTCCCGGCTCCGCTCGCTCTCTGTCGGTAACGACCGTTCCGAAGCCACGCTTCGTGCACTGATCGTTACTAGAATAACTGCGTGCCTGCTCCAAACCCACCGCTAGCCTTCGCCGCGCTTGGGTCTAGCCAACACGCCACACGGGCACGCCGAATTACTGTGTGTAACCCGCCCGGCCGTGACAAACGTAATATATAAGTCACTTAGACAACCTAAAAATGTTATTGTTGGGCTTTTTTCAGTGTTTTGTTTGTTCGTGAGTAAATCGGTTTGGCTGAGATTAAAGTTATTAGATTAGATAAAATAAAACTTTATTAATCCCCAGGGTGGGTTCCTCCTTGGTTTTTACACAGCTGACTAAACGTCAAACAGAAAACTGATTAAACAGAAGTGTGAGATGGCCGAGAGTTTACTCCACACGACCGTTATGTTCATGTGTGCCAGCTGTTTCCCCAGGTGTTGCCACTTCCCTCATTATCTTCCTGTGTCCATTTAGTCTGTGTGTTCTCAGTCATTCTTTGTCAGGTCGTCCGTTGTATTCACCCGTTGTACTCGTCCGTTGTTTCCTATGTCTCCGCTCCAGCTATCCCTGTCAGTTTGTTATGTTTAGAGTTTTCTATGTTTTGTTTTAGTTCACCCAGTTTAGGTCATTGTTTAGTTTTCATCGATTCCCTATTATTTTGTACCCTCGTTTCTTTCCTTAATAAACGGCTTGTTTTGTTATTCACATCTCATTTCGGTCTGCGCTTGAGTCCTTCCCTGCAACATACGGTCTGCCCTAGCCAGACCGTGACACATTTGTTAAACTGATTTGCATTACATTAGACTGCTGATTTATTGTGAATGGATGATATTGTTTTATGATGCATTATACTGCTGAGTTATAAGAAATACTGTTCGCAGAAAGTCATCGCCTTATTTGTCTGATTAGAAGAGAACAGAATATACTGGAGTTTTCTGCCCCATCTCAGCAGGAGCAGATAAACAGGGAGCCAAGGTCGTAGCTTGGGCGCTGTGTGAGAGAAAGAATGTGAATGTTAAGGCTTTTATGATAAGGTGGGGGCCACTAGAGGCTATAAGAGTTTGATCAATGCTCCACCATTTTGAGATCCGATGCTGTCTGCGTACGGTGTACATCTCCCACGCGTGTGATCATTAAAATCATTGTTTGACTTAACCCGGCCAGACCAGTGTTGTTCTTTTGGTTTTTCCTCTTGTATCCATCCCCAATATTTGAATCCGTAACACTCAGACAGAGGTGAAGAGGCGAGGTCACAAGTGACTGACTGATGATTTGGTGCTATAGATTAACTAGTATCCTAGCATAGCCTGTAACGTTATTATGACGGACACATTTTATGAGTGAACTTGGGTTTAAGTGACTTACAGGTTTCTTTGAAAAATACTTTCTTATATCCAGGTTCTTCCTTTTTGCTGCCATCCTCCTCTCCTCCTCGCAGCGCGGGCTTGCCGCTGCTAAAACTAAACAGAGCTCCCTGAAAGGCACAGCCAATCACATTGGCCATATTTGTCACATGACGTAGGACTCCAGTAGAGAACGTAATTTAACTCTTTCTGCACCACTAGGTGAATGACACGTCTACAGATGTTTTTTTTCTTTCTATCAGGTTAGTTTTTCTTTACTCGAAGAGATCAAATTATTGGTGGGGACAATTCAATAATCGCTGGATATTGGTGGGGACATGTCCCTTCCGTCCATGCCAAATCTACGCCCTTGTCTTCAGGCATATTGTTTGTTCCTATGTGGATGCTGCAATGCAATGGAAGAGATGACTGATCTCTTTGAATACCTGCCATGTCCTCCCTCTACTGCATGACTTTTTAATTTTGGGGGAGCTTTAGGGTCCCTAATAATATATCAATCATAAAATTTGACACCCTGACACCAACAGATATTGGTTTGTTGCTTCAAGGCAACACTGTGCAACAAGGGTAGTAAAATGCCAAGTTATTCTATAATAAGATGTATTAGTACAACAAGGATGAACAAATAAATAAACAACAAATTGTCATGGTCTCCGCTCCTCGACAGCTGACAGCTGTCAGGTGCTTTGTTTTTGTTTCCCTTTCTCTCTCGCCCTCTTCCATTCTCTCTTTCTCCTGCCGGGGCGGAGCACAGTATGGGCTCCTGCCCCTGGCCTACACACCTGGAGTTGATCAGCACATCTGTTGCTGATCATAAGAGATTGGAACCCTTCTTAAGAGGGCGAGTCTGCTCTACTCGTCGCTGGATCGTTGAGCCATCAGCGTCAGTCGTCCTGTATTTTGTAAAGTTAGTTTGTGAGCCTATCTGAACCAGGAAACTAATGGTTTTTTTCTGCCTGTGTATAGATCGCCTCTGGACCTGTTCTTTCCCTGTGCATGGCGACTGAACGGAAGCAAGAGAGATAAAGGAAAGGAGAGGAGATGTGCGAGGGCTGAATGAAAACCTTCCCTTCCTGGACTCCTGCCTCTTTCACTCCTGGACCCTGGAACCCCGGCCCCTTTTCCCCTTGACATCACTATATGTATATATGAATTCCACTGTAGAGGAACACTGTAAATAAATGCACCTTTTGAAGACACTAGTGGTCTGCGCGTGAGTCCGATCTACAAAACCTGACAGAACGATCCAGCCACAACATGGACTCAGCAGATCAGAATACCATCGGTCAGGCACTGGCTGCCCAAGAAGCGGCGCTGACTCGCCACGAACAAATGCTACATCAGCTGCGAGGTGAGATCGCCGCACTAACTCAAGCTGTTTCCGGTTTGACTACGCCAGGGGGAGTACAGCCAGGGACCCCCCAGCCGGCTCACCCTGCCCCGCAGGAGACACTCGCGGCGGCTACGGCAGGTCACTCCTCGGCAGCCACCCCATCCTCTGACGGTCCCCTGCCTTCGCCTGAGCCCTTTTCGGGGGAGACAGAGAAGTGCCCTGGCTTTCTGGCCCAGTGTTCATTGATTTTCCGCGAACAGCGGCGTTTTCATAACAATGACGGGGCAAAGATTGCTTTTTTGGTACAGATGCTTTGTGACCGGGCTTTGAAATGGGCCCAGGTCATGTTAAACTCCAACCCGGAGATCTCTTTTGAGAGGTTTGTGATTAACTTTAAGACCGTGTTTAATCAGGGCTCTGGAGTCGAGGCTGCGGCGCTCCACCTCCTTAACTTTAAGCAAGGTAAGCGGAGTATGGCAGACTATTCAATCGATTTTTGGATTTTGGCAGAAGAAACCGGCTGGGGACCGGATGCGCTGAGGAGCACATTGTTAAATAACATCCGGGAAGATCTGAAAGATGAATTGATTATGCGGGACCTACCCACTGCTTTTGACGAATTGATGTCGTTATGTATTAAGGTGGATGAGCGGCTACGAGCTCGTCGGCAAGCACGGAACTCCAGTTCCCAGGAGGCCGCAGGGCCACGAGGGGCGGAGGCTTCGGCCGATTACCGATCCTCCCGGACATCAGGGGGCACCGACGGAGAGGTACAGCCCATGCAAATCGGCAGCTCTCACCTAACTGCTGCAGAACGTCAGCGACGCATCACGGCCGGTGAGTGTCTGTATTGTGGTAATAAGGGACACATGATTGCCTCCTTTCCGTCGCGAGCAAAAGGCCGTGCCCGCCAGTGATGGTAGGAGTACTGGTGGGCGGTTTGAATCAGGATAAATCTCCTCCACGTTTAGCCCTGCCGGCTAAGCTTTTGGTCCACTCCGAGTGTCATTCACTTTCTGTGCTTATTGATTCTGGAGCAGAACAAAATTTCATTGACTCTGAACTAGCAAAACAACTCTGTGTGACTGTGGAGTCACTACCCCACGCCTTACGCGTCACGGCTTTATCAGGGCAGCGCCTCCCCGACATCACACACATCACTGAGCCGCTCACCCTCACACTGTCTGGTAATCATTCGGAGGAGATTAGCTTTTTTGTTTTTCACTCCACTCAGACGCCGTTAGTTCTCGGTCATCCCTGGCTCCAGCAACACAACCCCACGATTAATTGGCAGAAAGGAGGCATCACGGGCTGGGGAGAGGAGTGTCATATGACTTGCCTTAAGGCTGCTGTTCCTCCTAACAAATCGGTCACCGGCCCAGAGCCACCGCGGTCTTCCGACTTAGCAGATGTGCCGTCTGTTTACCACTATCTCGCTGAGGTGTTTCGGAAGGACCGAGCCCAGTCGCTGCCACCCCATCGGCCCTATGACTGCGCCATAGACCTGCTGCCGGGAGCTCCCTTACCGACCAGCCGCCTCTATAGCCTCTCGCTGCCGGAACGGGAGGCTATGGAGAAATATATAACTGAATCCCTCGCTGCCGGCATCATCCGTGCCTCTTCCTCACCCGTCGCAGCAGGTTTCTTCTTTGTGGAAAAGAAGGATAAGACCCTCCGACCCTGTATTGACTTTCGGGGACTCAATAACATTACGGTCAAGAATAAATATCCACTGCCCCTGCTCACCTCCACTTTCGAACTTCTCCAGGGAGCCGTCATATTCAGCAAGCTGGACTTGAGAAACGCTTACCACCTGGTTCGGATTCGGGATGGCGATGAATGGAAGACGGCGTTCAATACTCACCTTGGACATTTCGAGTATCTGGTAATGCCATTCGGCCTCACTAACGCACCTGCAGTATTCCAGGCTCTGGTCAACGATGTTCTAAGGGACTTTATTAACCGATTTGTGTTTGTCTATCTAGACGACATTCTGATCTTCTCTTCCTCCCAGGCTGAACACGAGACCCAGGTCCGGCTGGTACTGCAACGCCTTCTGGAGAACCGGCTGTTCGTCAAAAGCGAGAAATGTGAGTTTCATGTGCCCTCAGTTGCCTTCCTAGGGTACATAATTGAGCGTGGAGATCTCCGACCCGACCCTGTGAAAGTCAAGGCTGTTGTGAACTGGCCCGAACCAGACAACCGTCGCCAGTTGCAACGCTTCCTTGGCTTCGCTAACTTCTACAGGAGATTTATACGGGACTTCAGCAGGATTGCCTTACCATTAACCCAGTTAACCTCTCCCAAGCTTGCTTTTCAGTGGAGTGACGCTGCCCAATCAGCCTTTCAGGAGCTCAAGAAACGGTTTGCTTCAGCGCCCATCCTGGTCCAACCTGACACCACTCTTCAGTTCGTGGTGGAGGTCGACGCATCCGACTCAGGGGTGGGGGCCGTCCTTTCCCAACAGAGGGAGGGTAAGATGCATCCTTGTGCCTATTTTTCCCGTCGTCTCACCCCTGCAGAACGTAACTACGACGTGGGCGATCGGGAGCTCTTGGCGATTAAGCTCGCCCTGGAAGAATGGCGGCATTGGCTGGAGGGCACCACTCAACCCTTCGTGGTCTGGACCGATCACAAAAACCTGGCCTACCTTCAAACGGCGAAACGTCTTAACGCTCGACAGGCCAGATGGGCCCTGTTTTTCACCCGTTTCCACTTCTCAATCACCTACAGACCCGGTTCCCGAAACGTCAAGCCGGACGCTCTCTCCCCTCAGTTCTCCGCTGCTGACGAAAAGGCGGATCCGGATTTCATCCTGCCGGCAACCTGTACTATCGGGGCCATCACCTGGGAGATCGAGGCGGCCGTCCGGGCGGCTCAGGTAGGCGAACCGGATCCGGGAGGGGGGCCCGCCCACCGACTCTATGTTCCGCGCTCTGTCAGATCCCAGGTTCTACAATGGGCTCACACGGCCCGGTTCTCATGCCACCCAGGGATACATCGTACCATTAAGTTTCTCCAGCGGTGCTTCTGGTGGCCCTCACTCACCCAAGACACTCGGGAATACGTCACTGCTTGTACGGTCTGTGCCCGAAACAAACCATCGAACCAACCCCCGGCGGGTCAGCTACATCCGTTATCCACTCCTTCCAGGCCATGGTCTCACATAGCACTGGACTTCATCACCAGACTACCTCCATCAGCAGGTAACACTGTCATTCTCACCATAATCGATCGTTTCTCTAAAGCGGCTCATTTCATTGCTCTGCCTAAGCTTCCCACAGCTCTAGAGACCGCACGCCTACTCGCCACTCACGTCTTCCGCCTGCATGGGATCCCGGAAGACATAGTGTCCGACAGAGGGCCTCAATTCACTTCTCGGGTCTGGAAAGAGTTCTGCAACTCCCTGGGCGCAAAGGTTAGTCTATCCTCGGGTTATCATCCTCAGAGCAACGGCCAGTCCGAGTGGGCCAACCAAGAACTGGAGACCGCCCTGCGCTGTGTCGCCTCCACCAATCAAACCATCTGGAGTGAGGAGTTGCCGTGGATCGAGTACGCCCATAACAGCTTGACTGCCTCTACCACCGGCCGGTCTCCATTCGAAGCGTCCTTGGGATATCAGCCTCCTCTTTTTTCTGCTGTGGAAGGTGAGCACTCTGTACCTTCCGTCCAGGCTCATCTGCACAGGTGCCGCAGAGTTTGGCGGGCAACTCAAGCGGCCCTACTACGCACGAAGGAGAACAACAAACGCATCGCAGACCGGCACCGGACTCCAGCACCCGAATACTCTGTCAGCCAGAAGGTATGGCTCTCTACCCGCTTTGTTCCGGTCAGGACTGAATCTAAGAAACTTACACCCACCTTCATTGGCCCTTTTGAAATCTCTGCCTTGGTCAACCCAGTTTCTGTGAAGTTAAAACTCCCTCGCAATATGAGGATCCATGACGTTTTCCATGTTTCACAACTCAAACCTGTCCGGTCCAGTCCTCTGTGCCCTCCTTCCAGGCCCCCTCCTCCCGCCCGGCTCGTGGATGGGTTGCCGGCTTACTCCATCTCTCGCATTATGGACTCTCGGCGCCGGGGACGTGGCTGTCAGTACCTGGTTGACTGGGAGGGCTATGGCGTGGAGGAGCGCTCCTGGGTCCCTCGGGCGGCCGTTCTGGACGTGCCCATGCTCCGGGAGTTTCACCGCCTGCATCCGGACAAGCCTGGTGGGTCGCCGGAAGGCTCCCGTTGAGGGGGGGGTACTGTCATGGTCTCCGCTCCTCGACAGCTGACAGCTGTCAGCTGTCAGGTGCTTTGTTTTTGTTTCCCTTTCTCTCTCGCCCTCTTCCATTCTCTCTTTCTGCTGCCGGGGCGGAGCTCAGTATGGGCTCCTGCCCCTGGCCTACACACCTGGAGGTGATCAGCACATCTGTTGCTGATCATAAGAGATTGGAACCCTTCTTAAGAGGGCGAGTCTGCTCTACTCGTCGCTGGATCATTGAGCCATCAGCGTCAGTCGTCCTGTATTTTGTAAAGTCAGTTTGTGAGCCTGTCTGAACCAGGAAACTAATGGTTTTTTTCTGCCTGTGTATAGATTGCCTCTGGACCTGTTCTTTCCCTGTGCATGGCGACTGAACGGAAGCAAGAGAGATAAAGGAAAGGAGAGGAGATGTGCGAGGGCTGAATGAAAACCTTCCCTTCCTGGACTCCTGCCTCTTTCACTCCTGGACCCTGGAACCCCGGCCCCTTTTCCCCTTGACATCACTATATGTATATATGAATTCCACTGTAGAGGAACACTGTAAATAAATGCACCTTTTGAAGACACTAGTGGTCTGCGCGTGAGTCCGATCTACAAAACCTGACACAAATAAACAATGTAAACATTTTACAAAACAATAAAACACCAAAATACATCCAACATTTCACCCTAACCCCATGCACGTGCGCACACACACACACACACACACACACACACACACACACACACACACACACACACACACACACACACACACACACACACACACACACACACACACACGTTGTGTTTCCATTACTTTTGGGGACATTACTTTAACTTACATTAATTTCCTGGAGACTTATCCTGACTCTACCCATCACAAGTCCCTGCCTGAACCTTACCCTAACCCTGACTCAAGCCTTCACCCTAATATTGAATGATTTACCTTGCAATTTGTCCCCATAAAGTAGGGGAGACCTCACAATATGAGTGTGTAAACAAATTTGTGTCCCCACAACATTAAGTAATACATGACCAGACACCCTGGTCGTCCTGTGCTGGCCCATGTGTGGATTACCTCTGGCAAACCTGATCTGGGCCACCAAAGGGCCATTATTCCTTGCGGTATGTGGGCCATCTGTAGGTGGTGTGCAGCCACGGGCCAGTTGTAGACACACTGCTGGCCCTGTGCTGGCCCAGAACGGTTTCAGCTCTGGCCCCAGATGTCAGCATAATGTGTACCTTAATCAAGCCATGCAATAACAACATGTGCCGGAACATGCAAAACAGTGCAAAAGTAACATGCCGAAACTCTGTTCAGACAGTGAATGGACTGATTTTTATGTAGCGCTTTTCTACTCTCCCAGATTACTCAAAGTGCCGGCTTGATACCAGATCCTGGCCAGACCTGCTTGCTATGTGGGCACTAACACACACACAGACACGGTTACTTTACCAACCGACCCCTGAGCTCCTAAGTGTCCCTCAAATCTCATTCAGGGATCCATTCCTCTACTTCACTGTCACTCCCTGAAAGCTCACTGTCCTCACTTTCTGAGGACAGAAAGTGCACATTCCCTTGGTTTCCTTGCATAAAAAGGTTTTTACATCCATGTCCTGTAATTATGAGTAGATTGTAAAGTAAAAAACATTGAGTATGATCATATAAATGCACACAAACACATCTCTACACACATATCCAAATGCATTATATTGCCTGAAAAAAATTGGGCTAACTGCGCAGTGTTGCCTTGAGGCAACGAATGAAAATGAACAGTTTTACAGTATAAATAAATTTAAAAAAGTAGAACAAACAATCAAATATGCTTCTTAACATATTCATGCACATACAAGTATTTTTTAATATACATTTATTTCACTATAAACATGCAAAATAGTGATCTTTATCTTGCCTCCTAATGGAGATGTCTCTCATGTAGTGCAGCTTGCAGAAAGGGGCCCTGCCCCCCCCCTAAATCAAAGTCACACCACCTTCAACTCATCATTTTATTGGAAAGAGATGTGCCTGGTAGCATTGTTTGAAAAAAAAAGTTGTTTTTTTTGAAGGGCCACCGTAAGGCATGAAAATGTGGTTTGTTGCCTCAGGGCAACGCTATGCAGTGGAGGGTTAAGACCCAAGGGGGTTTCTGAGCTGCTCGAAACTGTAATGCCCAAATCTAATTGATTATTTCTCTGCAATTACAAACTCTGTCCTTACAATCTTGGTATCAAAATAAAGCTAACATTTGTGAAATTGCAGCTGAGGTGTAAATATTGAAGCAGATGTTACTGTGTCAAAGTTACTGAAACTGGAACACAGAAAAAGTGAGTCGATTTTATCCTCGCCTATTTTTTTTTTTTTTTTTTTTAGCATATGACCCTTTTCCATACACACGGCCCTTTTCTGTCGTGGGCATGGAGCATTTAATTGGCCTGTGGGCCTTTAAACTCTGAGGGGTTGTAACTTTGGTTTCTTTTGGTCAATTTGCATGATTGACACCTCTTTTTAATCGTTTGAGCCAATAGAATCACAGTAATGATGTCACGTTCACGTCACTTCAACCAATCAGACGTTGCAATGAAAAAACCCCAAGTGGGCCAAAATTTACTGCATGTAGCATCTGTCCAGTAACGTGTATGTAGGTGGGTATAAAATGGAGGTTGTTGACGGAAAAAGGTTGCCTACCCCTGATATACACAAATCACAGGGGTTTTATACAGACAAGTTGAATCATGCTGGGAGGAAGACAAAGATTCTCCTACGCACCATGGGACAGGAGAAAGAGGTGGAGTTTCATTGTACCTGAACTTGAAGTTGCTGGATTGGACAGTGACATCTACTGTGATATGCCTAACCTCTTCACTCAACATAAAATGCCTGTAGATATTGGTAACATCCCAAATCAACAGGACCTGGATGACTGGCCATAATTGAGGCATGTTCATTTGCCAGAAATTAAGGCCAGTGTGGAGCCTTTGATTGGCATGAATATGCCCAGAGCTCTAGAACCTTTGGAGGTCATCCGGAGTGTAGGTGATGGACCTTTTGCCATTAGGACTGTGCTTGGCTAGACAGTGAATGGGCCACTTAATCGAGAATGCTGTGGAAGGCCAGGATGTTTGGCAACAGTTACTGCCAACGGAGTTTCTGCTGTCACACTGGACAAGCTATGGAAACAGCAGTTCAAGATGGACTTTCCTGAGAGCAGCAATGATGAACAGATGGGGCTGTCAAAGGAAGACTTAAAGTTCCTGGTGTTGGCCAGCAAGATGGTTACCTTGGGGGATGGGCACTACAGCATTGCCCTGCCACTGAAAGACCGAGACATAAGAATGCCTGACAACCGTGCAATTGCTGAGCAACGGGCCTTAGGTTTGAAGAAAAGGTTCATCAGAGATAAAGACTTTCACATAGACTACACTGCCTTCATGACAGATCTCATATCTAGAGGATATGCGAAGAGAGTGCCAGTCGCAGAATTAGAGCGCAGTGATGGGAAGCTTTGGTATATCCCTCACCATGGGGTTCACCATCCTACCAAGGGGAAGATGCGGGTCGTCTTTGACTGTGCAGCATCATTCCAGGGTGTCTCTCTTAATGCGCAGCTCCTGAGTGGTCCTGACTTAACAAACGGTTTGGTTGGCGTACTGACGAGGTTCAGAAAAGAGCCTATTGTTTTGATGTTTGACATCCAGGCTATGTTTCACCAGGTGCGTGTGCCAGAAGAAGATGCTGACCTTTTGAGGTTTCTTTGGTGGCCCGATGAGGAAAGAGCAAATGAAGTTAAGGACCTAGACCTGGATTGTGACCTTTTACCTGTTGAGCTGGCATTGGGAGTGAGGTGGTGCCTACAGTCAGATGCATTTAAGTTCTTCATACCCATCCCAAACAGGCCATTGACTCGGAGAGGGATCCTATCCACAGTAAGCTCCTTCTATGACCCTCTGGGTTTCCTTGCTCCTGTTATCTTCACAGACAAGAGGATCGTTCAAGATCTGTGCCAGAGGGGGATAGGATGGGATGATGCTGTACCATCAGCAGTTGCTCAAGAGTGGGAAAGCTGGGTAGAAGAATGGCATCTGTTGAACAACATCAGCATCAGGCGATGCTCTAAACCTCCTGATTTTGGAGAGACGACCACTGCTCAGTTGCACCACTTTGCAGATGCAAGTGAGAAGGGCTATGGCGCTGTTACCTACTTGTTGCTGCACAACAGTCACTCACAGACTCACAGTTCCTTCATAATGGGAAAATCCAGGGTGTGACCTTTAAAACCAGTTGTGGCGGAGGTGTGGTCCGGGGCGCGGCTGCAGGGGAGGAGTGGTGCAGTGAGCTCAATGTGCTGGTAAGAACAGCTGATGGCGATTTTGGACTGATGGTGGTTTTCCTTTCCTTTATATAGTGAGGTGGAGAGGAGCGGAGGGGAGAGACGCTGGGGAAACCGACCGCTGTCAGACGGTGTTCTGTTGTGATTCAGTGCACACTCTTAATAAATGTGGGATCTGATGACAACGACCTGTGTGTGGGTGTATCTGTGCCTAGCGTGTGTCACAAGTGGTGCCGAAACCCAGGAGCCTGCCGGTGTGGGGATGTCCGACCCGCAGGCTGCGCCGCCCGCCCAGCCTTTGCAGTTTTTGGCGCAGATGCTGGCGGGGATGGCGAAGATGAGCCACGACCATGCGGCGGCCCAGCGGGCTCACCTGGCTGCGCTGCAGGAGCAGACGGACCGGCAGACTCTGGTTCTGGAGCGGCTGGTTGGCGCCGCTGCCCCGCCGAAGCCCCCACCGCTGTCGGTGGCGGTGCCCCGGATGGGGGACGGGGACGACCCCCAGGTTTTTCTGGAGACTTTTCGTGCCACGGCGGAGGCCTGCCAGTGGCCGCAGGTGGAGTGGGCTCCGCGTTTGCTTCCTCTGCTGTCGGGGGAGGCTCGGACGGCGGCCCTGAGTCTGCCGCCGGCTTCGAGGGGCAGCTTCCAGGACGTGAGCCGGGCGGTGGTGGACAGGTTGGGGCTCACCACTGAAGATCATCGCCGGCGGTTCCGGGCCTGTCGGCTGGCCGTGGCGGATCGGCCGTTTGCTTGGGCCCGGAAGCTGCATGACGCGGCCGTACGCTGGCTGCAGCCGGGATCGTCAGAGGGCGAGACGCTGCTGGTGGACAAAGTGGTGCTGGAGCAGTTCGTGGAGGGGCTGCCTGCGGAGACGGCGAGATGGGTCAGGTGCCACCGTCCCGCGAGTCTGGAGGTGGCGGTTACGTTGGCGGAGGACCACCTTGCCGCTAGAGCGGGGGAGCCCGGGGACAGCGGCCGGAGGCCGAACAGACAAGCCCCGGTACCGGCACCGAGGCGCCGGGTGCCTGCGCCAGCGGACGCTGGCGTTGGGCCCCACTAATCCTTTTGCTGCGTTTGTGCCTTCCCAGGGATCGGACCTGAGCAGTGCCGCCCCTGAGCCACGGAGAGCAGCACAGACACCGGGGCAGGAGTGCTGGAAGTGCGGACAGCCGGGACACCTGAGGAGGGACTGTCCTTTGATGGAGGTGGGGCAGGTGTTCCGCGTTGCCGGTGCTCCAGCACCCTCTCCCGGTCCGGGAGGGACATACAGCATTCCGGTAAGGACTCGAGGGGGTATACGCCATGCTTTGGTGGACACGGGCTGCACGCAGACCCTCGTGCACCAAAGCTTGGTTCGCCCCGGGGCATTGCTGGAGGCAGAATGGGTGGTGGTGAGGTGTGTGCATGGTGATGTTCACAGGTATCCCATAGTGCCGCTGTTATTAAAGTATAAGGGCAAAACGCATAGAGTAACGGCTGCGGTTAGCCCGCGCCTGTCGCATCCCCTAATTCTGGGTACGAATTGGCCGGGGTTTCATCATCTGTTGGGACAGTATGCGGGGGTGCGGTCACGACCGCTAGTAGCATGTAGTGTCTGCGCGGCGCTCAGTGGTGACGCGGGGTCGTCCGACACTGACTCTGGGGAGGGGGAGACGGCGGGTCCTTCACAGGTAGCCCTGCCGGCTCCGGAAGTTCCCCCCACGGGTGATTTCCCACTGGAACAGTCTCGTGACGACACCCTACGCTCAGCCTTTGACCAAGTGATTGAGATTGATGGTCACGTGGTGCGCCCCGAAGCCGTGCGGACCTACCCACGCTTCATTTTATCGAAAGACAGGTTATATCGAGTGAGTCGTGACGCTCGCACGGAGGGGACACACACCCAGCTGTTGGTGCCGCAGGGCCGCCGGGAAACGATTTTCCAGGCGGCTCATTATAACCCCATGGCAGGGCATATGGGATACGAAAAAACTCTGGAGCGAATAACGGCCCGATTTTATTGGCCGGGCATCCGAGCGGATGTGCGCCGCTGGTGCGCGTCCTGCCCGGACTGCCAACTTGTTAATCAGCCGGCCATACCAAAAGCGCCTTTGCGTCCGCTTCCACTCATAGAGGTCCCGTTCGAGCGCATTGGCATGAACCTCATCGGGCCGTTTCACCGGAGTGCACGCAGCTACCGCTTTGTATTAGTCCTGGTGGATTATGCAACGCGGTACCCGGAAGCAGTCCCGCTGCGCACCATCTCTGCAAAGAGTGTGGCGCAGGCACTGTTTCAGGTCATCTCCCGAGTCGGAATCCCGAAAGAGATACTGACTGACCAGGGCACGTCGTTTATGTCTCGTACACTGCGGGAACTGTACGAATTACTGGGCATTAAATCTATTCGGACCAGGGTCTACCACCCTCAGACGGACGGGCTGGTGGAGCGGCTGAATAAGACCTTAAAGTCCATGATTCGTAAGTTCATTAACGAGGATGAACGCAATTGGGATCACTGGCTAGACCCTCTGTTATTCGCAGTGCGGGAGGTGCCCCAGGCCTCCACGGGATTTTCTCCCTTTGAACTGCTGTTCGGCAGGAGGCCACGTGGGGTGCTCGACCTGATTAAAGAAAGCTGGGAGGACGGTCCGAGCCCCGCCAAGAATGAGATTCAGTATGTGTTGGACCTGAGAGCAAAACTCCACACTTTGGGGAGGTTGTCACGGGAGAATTTGCTCCAGGCTCAGCAGCGTGAGCAACGCCTGTATGACAGAGGGGCTAGACTCAGGCAATTTTCACCGGGAGACAAAGTGCTTGTATTACTCCCTTCTTCTAGCTCAAAGTTGCTCGCCAAGTGGCAAGGACCCTTTGTGGTCACACGGCGAGTCGGGGACGTTGACTATGAGGTCGCTCGGTTGGACAGGGGAGGGGCCACGCAGATTTATCACCTCAATCTCCTTAAAGCGTGGAGGGAGGTTGAAACCGCTTCTCTGGTGAGCCTGGTTAAGGAGAGAGATGAGTTGGGGCCGGAGGTGCCAAATTCCATCATCCCCGCCTCCCTCCCTTGTGATGACCATCTCACACAGGCCCAGAGAGCGGACGTTGTCGCGTTACAACAGCGTTTTGCTGACGTGTTCTCCCCCCTGCCCGGCCGGACGTCTCTCATTGAGCATCATTTTGTAACGCAGCCTGGCGTGACAGTGCGTTCACGGCCCTACAGGCTTCCTGAGCATAAACGGCAAATCGTGCAGAGGGAATTGGCTGAAATGCTGAGAGTGGGAGTGATAGAAGAGTCGCACAGCGCCTGGTGTAGCCCCATCGTTCTGGTGGTGAAGAAGGATGGGTCTATACGGTTCTGTGTCGACTATCGCAAGGTGAATGAAGTGTCACGTTTTGATGCTTTCCCATGCCCTGGGTCGACGAGCTCCTGGATCGGCTGGGCACGGCCCGTTTTTTCACGACCCTGGATTTAACCAAGGGCTATTGGCAGATTCCCTTGTCTGCCGAGTCCAAGGAGAAAACGGCCTTCTCCACTCCGTACGGTTTGTACCAATTCGTTACGTTTCCGTTCGGCTTGTTCGGGGCCCCTGCCACCTTCCAGCGCCTCATGGCCCGGGTGCTGCGCCCGCACGCTGCGTATGCTGCTGCCTACTTGGATGACGTGATCATCCACAGCGACACCTGGGCGGAGCATGTGCAGCGGGTGGCCGCGGTCCTGGAGTCCCTGAGGCAGGCGGGGCTCACGGCCAACCCGAAGAAGTGTGCGGTTGGACAGTATCTGGGGTACCACTTGGGGGGCGGGCAGGTGCGTCCACAGGTGGAAAAGACGGCGGCTATCGCATCCTGCCCGCGCCCCAAGACTAAAAAGGAGGTGAGACGGTTTCTGGGGCTGGCGGGTTACTATCGCCGGTTCGTGCCAGGGTTTGCGCAGCTGACCAGCCCCTTAACCGATCTTACCCGGAAGGGTGCTCCAGATCTGGTTCAGTGGACGGGGCCGTGCCAGGCGGCGTTTGTGCAGGTGAAAAAGGCTCTCTGTGGGGAGCCGCTGCTTCACACCCCTAACTTTTCCCTCCCTTTTGTTCTGCAGACTGACGCCTCGAACAGAGGGTAGGGGGCCGTTTTGTCCCAGCAGGTGAGGGGGGCTGACCGTCCCGTTCTTTACATCAGCCGGAAGCTGGCAGAGCGCGAAAGACGGTACAGCACCGTGGAGAAGGAGTGCTTGGCTATCCGGTGGGCGGTCGACTCCCTTCGCTATTACCTCCTGGGGCGCTCATTCACCCTCTGCTCGGACCACGCCCCGCTACAGTGGCTCCACCGCATGAAGGATGCCAACGCCCGGATCACCCGGTGGTATCTGGCTTTGCAGCCTTTTAAGTTCAAGGTGGTCCATGGGCCGGGGGCGCAGATGGCGGTGGCTGATTTCCTCTCTCGCTCGCGGGGGGGAGTAGGTTCGGCTGGTGGGCTTCCCGGCCTCAGTCGGGCGGTGGGGGTGTGTGGCGGAGGTGTGGTCCGGGGCGCGGCTGCAGGGGAGGAGTGGTGCAGTGAGCTCAACGGGGCGGTGCTGGTAAGAACAGCTGATGGCGATTTTGGACTGATGGTGGTTTTCCTTTCCTTTATATAGTGAGGTGGAGAGGAGCGGAGGGGAGAGACGCTGGGGAAACCGACCGCTGTCAGACGGTGTTCTGTTGTGATTCAGTGCACACTCTTAATAAATGTGGGATCTGATGACAACGACCTGTGTGTGGGTGTATCTGTGCCTAGCGTGTGTCACACCAGTCACATTCCCTCGCATGGAATTGACGGCAGCAGTGGTAGCAGTTCGCATGGATAGAATGTGGAAGAGGGAATTGAGACTACCTCTCCTAAACTCTGTGTTTTGGAGGGACAGCACCACAGTGTTGAAATATATAAACAATGAGACTTCTAGGTTCCATGTTTTTGTGGCAAACAGAGTGTCAGAAATCCTCAAGGCTTCAAGTGCCTCCCAATGGAGGTATGTGAGCACCACACATAATCCTGCGGACCTTTCCTACAGAGGTATGAAGGCAGAGACCTTTTCACGTGACACTGAATGGATATCTGGTCCTGCGCTCCGACAGTGGGACCAACTTTGTGGGCTGAGACAAGCTATGGTAGAGTGGAATCAGGAAAAGATCTCTGATGCTCTGTCTTTGAAGGGAGTGAAATGGATCTTTAGTCCTCCACCTGGATCGCATCATGGCGGCGCATGGGAGAGGTTGATTCATTCTGTCAGAAAGGTCCTTAATTCCACTCTGCACACACACCGTTTGGATGAAGAAGGGCTCCACTGCTTTTTGTGAAGTGGAGTCAGTCCTCAACAGTAGACCCATTACTGTGGAATCCACCGATCCAAATGATTTAGAAGCCTTACCACCAAACCATCTCCTCCTTCTCAAGTCCAACCCGTGTTTACCACCTGGCCTGTTCCAAAGAGATGATCGCTACACACATAAACGATGGAGACAAGTCCAATATATATATCTGACCTGTTTTGGAAAAGATGGACTAAAGAATACTTACCACAACTTCAGCAGCGCCAGAAATGGGGAAGGATTAAACGCAACTTTGTTCCTGGAGATGTGGTTCTCATAGTGGATGACTCTGCACCTCGTGGTTCTTGGACCATTGGCAGAGTCACAGCAGCTGTGCCTGACAAAAGGGGCCTTGTACATCATGTCTGGATTAAGACCCCAACCAGCCATGTGTGCAGACCCGTCACAAAGATATGCCTTCTTCAGGAGGCCTCTGACCCATGACGATGACAATTTGGCACAGCGTGACATAACTAACTTTGAATTGACTTTAATGTTATGAGATGTACATCACAGACTGACTATATTTAGGCTAAGTGCTGGTAACCTTTGGCCTATGACTGACCGTCCATGTGCAGACAGAAGAAAAGAAGAGAAGAAATGAGAAAATAGCTTTTTTTTTGAGTATGTTATGCTGTCTCACTGGGTGTCTGTGATATAATGAAGTGTATGTCTTGAGTTATGGTGTTGGATGTGTAATTGTCATTGTAAGAATGTAATAATTAGGGGCCGGAATATTGTGGATAGGCGTAGCTTTGGGTCATGTGGTGTTGGTAATAGTACTAGTGATTGCTATATCATCTGTTCACGGCCCGAGGGAATTTTTGTGAATGAGTTGGAAGTCGACTTTTGCTGACCGCTCAAGCCTGGAATGTTTTTTATCACTGTTTTTCTATGGGTTTTAAGGATTTTGATAATAAATAAAGGAGTTTTTAAACTGGAACTTTGACTTGCGTTTTGAACAGGGGGTGCGTCAACATTATTCCCCCATTCAGCTGCTCGGCGACTCAAAGGCTTGATAGTCGCCAATAATATCTATATATTAGACTCCAATTTGTTAATGTAAATGGAGAGTCCTCTTCATACACTAAGGTCAACTATGGTGTTCCATAGGGTTCAGTGCAAGGACCAATTCTGTTTACATTATACATGCTTCCCTTAGGCAGTATCATAAGAAGACCGGCATAGCATTTTCACTGCTATGCCAGTGACACCCAACTTTATCTGTCCATGAAGCCAGATAACACACAAGTTTAACTTTTCCAATTAGTTAAACTGCAGGAATGTCTTAAAGACATAAAGACCTTGATGGCCGCTAACTTTCTGCTTCTTAATTCAGATAAAACTGAGGTTATTGTACTCGGCCCTGAAAACCTTAGAAATATGGTATCTAACCAGATTCTTACTCTGGTGATGGCATTACCTTGGCCTCCAGTAACACTGTGAGGAACCTTGGAGTCATTTTTAATCAACATGATGAACATGTCCTTCAATGCACATATTAAACAAATATGTAAGACTGCTTTCTTCCATTTGTGCAACATCTCTAAAATTAGAAATATCCTGTCTCAGAGTGAAGCTGAAAAACTAGTTCATGCATTTATTACTTCCAGGCTGGATTACTGTAATTCATTATTATCAGGATGTCCTAAAAACTCCCTGAAAAAGCCTTCAGTTATTCCAAAATGCTGCAGCAAGAGTCCTGACAGGGACTAGAAAGAGAGAGCAGATTTCTCCTGTATTGGCTTCCCTTCATTGCCCCCCCCCCCCCCCGCCCCCCCTTTAAATCCAGAATTGAATACAAAATCACATACAAGGTCTTAAATAATCAGGCCCCATCTTATCTTAATGACCTTGTAGTACCATATCACCCTATTCGAGCACTTCGCTCTCGCACTGCAGAACTACTTGTTGTACCTAGAGTGTCTAAAAGTAGAATGGGAGGCAGGGCCTTCAGTTTTCAGGCCCCTCTTCTGTGGAACCAGCTTCCAGTTTGGATTTAGATTTGATTCTACTCTTAAGATTAGGCTTAAAACTTTCCCTTTTGCTAAAGCATTTTGCTAAAGGGCTGGACCAGGTGACCCTGAATCCTCCCTTAGTTATGCTGCAATAGACGTAGGCTGCTGGGGGATTCCCATGATGCATTGAGTTTTTCTTTTCCAGTCACCTTTCTCACTCACTATATTATAATAGACCTCTCTGGATTGAATCGTACCTGTTATTAATCTCTGTCTCTCTTCCACAGCATGTCTATATCCTGTTTTCCTTCTCTTACCCCAACTGGTCACAGCAGATGGCCCCATCCCTCCCTGAGCCTGGTTCTGCCAGTTTTGTGATTTTTAATTTATGATGATTATTTTATTAACACAAATCCTGTGAGGTGTAAAACTTCCTAATTTATTTTTGCCACCAGGGGTCACTGTTGGCTTCAATACAACATTTAGCATGAAATAAAAGTTTTGTTTTGCTCTCTTTATGAAGAAGAACCAAAGCATCTGAAAATGTAAACTACGAAGAAAAATAGTTTCAATTCCTAAATAACTTCGTAATAATTTTGTTAAACTTCATGAACTGAAGCAAAAATTGTTTCTTTATCCCAATACTTATGGACCCAGATGTCTCATTTTTACATCTGAACCCCCCCCCTATCCGATTTAAAACCTGTTACACTAAACATGGAAAAGACAAAGGATACAACAGATAAAATATTTTTTTATTTGTGTCCTGATAATATGACTTCAGCTAAAACACATTTGCAATATGATTAACATCGTAAAGACAGAAAGAAAAAATAAAACAAAGCAAACTCTGCAGGAAGCTTTATAATGCCTATCTTGAGACAAACTTCTTCCTAAGAATACTCAGGCCAGTCAGTGGTCAGAGCTTATTCATCTCAATGGTGAGTCTCTTCTGCCAGAAATAGATGATCACCAACACTGAAAGACAAACAGTAACTCACTTAAACTGAAACACCATCCATAAAGTGGAGAAGAAAGATTTTCTATTATTTCTGCTGAAATCAAAGTGGAAAGTGGTGTAAAACCATCATTTTGCCTAAGATTGTCTAATAATCCGTAAATGTAGAAAAGAAACAATTCTCTCACTTACCTGCAATAACACAGGGTATCAGCATGAAACGTAATATCTGCAGGGCTTCGTGTAACTGGGAATCAAGCCCAAGACTTACTGTCCTGTCACCATAATTTATCTACAAAATAAAGAGAAACATTTTACAGAGAGAGTTCTCACCAGAGCAACAGGCCAAAAATTGTTATTGTATGCATAAATATCATTTTGAAGTTTGAAAGGCAACTGTTTGTTACCAATACAGATGAAAAAGTCTGTTTGCCCTCAGTTTCAGGTTTCTCCTCTAGAAAACATCAAACTGAGAACTTTGATGTTGTCATCTCCACAAAGAAAGGATGTTTTCTAAAGAACACCTCACCTCACCTCACCATACATTTCAATTCAATTTTATTTATATAGCGTCAACAAGTTCGGTTTGTTTTTTTCCGGTGATACTTATCTAGCTGGGGGTAGCATGAAAGAAAGATTTACCAGCAACTCCTCAAATTCAGGGTTGGTTAGTCTTTTAATCTCACAGATGAAAGAGTCAGAGTTGTTACTGGTTTCTTTGGCTTTCATGATGCACTGGTATTCCGTATTGTCTTGAACGCCCCACACTGATAACTCATCTATCATCATCTCCAGCTTGTCTGTCTTTTTCTAAATGAAGAAAAACAAAGGCTAGCTGTCACATGTTTGTATATGTATGAAAATTAAAAAAAAAAAAAAAACTAACCTGAATGGTGATGCGCACATCTTCCCCTGTCCTTATAACTGTGAAGCTGGTAAACTCAGGGTCTGGATAGTAGGGGAGTTTAATGGAGCAGGCCAAGGTTTCATTGGCTACTTTGACAAACATAGTGCTGCTAGAAATGCTCCCAGCTGCAGGTGAATTGTAGGTGAGATACTGCAATGAAATTAAATAAACAGAAAAGACAGCATGACATGACTAAAGCAGGACATAAGATTATGACATGCGTGTGTCAGATGTCCACATCCGAAATGTTCAGAGCTCATGTATGAAAACATCTTGATGTCATTTCAAAGGCACATTGTTTGTGTCTACAGACCAACCTCAGAGCTGATGTTTCTGGGAAGTCTGACATCCTGCATTGCGTGGCTGTGGAAGACCCCTTCAACAAAGTTAAGGTGAGACCCCATGAGTGTGATCTTCCTCTTCCCACTGCAGGACAGGAAGCGGGCTTTAGTCAGAGCAGAGGGACTGCAAGGAAAAAAATCATCTGATCCCACACTCCTTTCAAACAGTTAGCATAACCCACATTTTTGTCAATTCTCAACAGTGTGAATTATTCAAACTGTGTTTTAAACATGATTTGATAGAGTAGTGAGAGATGTCCAAAAACATTTCCTCCAGATTTAACAGTTTTCATTTAATAAAGATCTTTTTATGTTTAGATGTTACTGTTGTTTTCAGCTTGATTAAAAGCTCACTAATAGGAGTTATTGCTATCTGGGACTGATCCAACATGAAAGCATAAGCAAGGTCTGGATGAGAATGAAGGCACGATCATTCACATACGTGCACAGGTAGGGGAAGGAGTTGTAGGAGGTAAAGAAGATGCCAGTTTTATACTAGTAAAAATATTTCACTGGAAAATTAAGAGCTCTCCACACGTAGGCTGCAGTCTGAACACTGAATCATTATTTTAGCATAGATAATATGCCTGTAAACTAAAGTGTGTGATGGACTCAGAAGCTAAAAAGTACCCCACGTATTCATTCTGCAGACAGCAGAGCAAAAAAAAAGAAAAAAGGCTGGTGACTGAGGCTGCAGAGCTCAGAGGTGTGGACTCCAACAGGAAGTAGTCGGGTGACAGATACTGCTTTCTCAACCATGAGGTTCAGTAAAAGCGGCAGAGGTCAAACCAATGCAAAAGCTTCCTTCCTCTTATGATAAATATCTCTGTTCTCTCACAGCAGGATGTAGCAGCATGTGATACTGCACACAAAAGACACACACACATGTACTGTTTCTTTGGTCAAAACACTTTCTGAGACATTAGCAGTTCTGTATCTTCTGTGTTTTTTAGGTTTCAGCAAAACTGAACATACCTGATCCAGCTGCTGCTTGGAGTAATATTGGTGCATGATGGTAATGAGCTGTAGGTGATTTTAGCTTTGCCATGGCAACGACCATCTGGGAGGAGAAGACATACGTCCCAGAAGGAGGACTAGGACAGACCCAGGATATGTTTAGAGATTCCACCTCTCATCTGGCTTGGAAGCACCTAGGTGTCCTGCTGCCAGAGGCAAAGGAGATGGCTGGGAAGAGAGAGGTCTTCTTTGATTAGACATCTATCCACACAACCCAGACGTACATGAATAAATGGAGGAGATTAGAAGTGAATGATTTACTAAGTTGAGTTTTCAGTGATGCATCTGGACAGATCGATGCAGAGAGCCAGACAACCATTCACGCTCACATTCACACCTAAGGTCAATTTAGAATCCCTGTTTAACCCAACTCCACTAACTGCATGTCTTTGGACTGTGGGAGGAAGCTGGAGTACCTGAAGAGAACAGGACGTGTTTGCGTGCAAACTTGCTGTGAGTCAACAGCGCTTACCACCACATCACTGTGCCTTAGGCATACTCACAAACCAAAACAATAAAACAACCAGTGATTAACTTGGCCAAAAAGCCAATATATTCATCCAATCCTCCAGCATTTGTAAGGCAGTCAAATCTGAATACTGCTGCCCTCAACAACAGCATGTGCTTACCTGTGATGCTACTCTGCTACATGTGCTGCAGAGTGCAATCTACAAACACTGAAGCTGCTCTGACTTAGAGACTGTGACAGCATCATCCGTGAGCATTTTTCAGTAATGTGTTCAGTTAAAAAAGAAAAGTTCATATCTACACATGTTGAACAACAAATACATGAAGATAGTCTAACAATACATTTTGTTGAGGTCTGCAAAAGTGTCACTGAGTACAGTGTATGCCAAACCTTTCATTAGCGCTGTGCTTTGTGTGTGTGTAAAACAGAGACTGAAAGTAAAGTGGTGGCCGTGATGGTGATGCATTGTGGGAACTTGACTGTCCCATCTAGGGCACGCTGCCCTTAATTGATGCTCTACTTCCCTGCGGTTGGCACCGTTCTCTACACTGTTTCTAGGACTTCACAGTCCACCCTCCCTTCATCTCTCCAACCTTTGAGATCTCTCTATAGCTCCTCTTTATGTCTGCAGCTCTACTTTGCTTATCTCGATTGTGTAGCTTTGCTGTGCCAACATACACGATGTCGATTTGAAAGTTTCTTTTCTTCTTGTTATAAATAGCAGCTTAAAAATAGAACAAAAGATGATTGTTTGCTATGTGACAACTTCATTAGTGGACTGCAAGCCCACGCTTTTAAAAGTGCGTGTATGCAAACATGCTTTTGTGTGTGTTTGTGTGTATGTGTGTGGGGGGTGTAGGTAGGTAACTTTGTACATATGTACGTGCACGTTGATTTTTTTTTTTCACAATCAGTTTGAGGCTTGAAAACTCACAGTGTGTCACCAGGCTTATCTGTGCATCTGTTCCATTTTCTTTATTTCTGCCGTTGAGTCATTTTCTCAGGCTGGTAAACTGTGATTGGTTGTTAGTTGTTTATAATCCTGTAGTGTTTTGTTTAGTGTTTTGTTTAGTGTTTTGTTTAGTTTTTTGTTATATGGGATCCATGTGTTTTGCAGACCAGACCCAGCTGTGCGTCTGTTAGGGTTGCAGAGATGCTCAGACCTCCTTCTCCCTGGACACGATTTGTCCAGGTGTACCGGAGGGACATCAATATAGATAGTAGAGCAGGGCGATATGACCAAAAGTATTTATCAAGATATACATTTGAATATTTGCGATAACGATATAACTGACGATATAATTGACACTAGACAAAATACTTTACTACTCCACAACTTTATTAGTGCAAAAAACCCCATCAATGTATTTTCATTTAAACAAGCAGCTGTTTTTTATGGGCATTAAAGTTATATAAATATTTAACAGTGCAAATGCAAATTCCTCGCTGACAGTTTAACCAAAAGGCATTTCCAGTGGAAACTGGCCGACATATCCTCAGCATAACCATGTATAATCTCCACAAAACTTAAAAAGAGGTTATACACACACAATACGGTAATGTTATGTTGAAGCACAGTACGTATCACTCCGCGAAGCTCCTGCCTATGATAGCCGTAATGCTCCAACAATCCATCAAGCGGTGCGGCTTCGTAGCTTAGCAAAGTCGTACTAAAACATCTGACAGATTTTCGAGTGCCGTGCACATAAAATTGTTTCGAGGTCAGTAAACACAACCAGAATTCACACGGGTTTATAAGGGGCGCTGTCGATTTTCAGAAAAATCAAAGGATTGATTTTAAGTGTGCTGTATTTTCCAAAAAACACGGTAATAACGACGGCCCGCTAGCATGCTCTACCAAAAATAGTGCTTTGTTGTGTATCTGACGGACGAAAGCCAAACCAGTTCCACACCACTAAAGTTGCAGCATTTTTACAAACCAATTCTGGTTCATCCGTTTCATTTAACGATCCACTTTCGCTCTTCTCTTCGTTTTACCCATATTCTATCGCGATTTCATTTTCCTATCGTTGCCCAAAATTACACCGGTATTACCGTGAACGGTATGATATAGCCCAGCCCTAGTTGGGGGGGTGATAAATACATTTTACAGGGTTTATTTATCGGATAAAATACGTTAAATGTCACTGTTATTATTGGCCGGCCCGGAAACAGCGGGGGTGTCCAAATTCAGAGGCTGCTTCCACCTGAGGACCCAGCCTTCGTCGTCTAAAGAAAGACAGGTAGTACGTCGCAGGCTCCGTCAGTGGAGTGAAACTCTGCCGTCTGCTCCTTGCTATCTAAAATATAACCGGGCACTGATGTAAACTCTCTTTTTGTTTGACGTTTATTCAGCTGTGATAAAACCCCAGAGGAACCCTCCAGAGGGATTAATAAAGTTTAATTTAATCTAATCTAATAACTTTAATCTCAGCCAAACTGATTTAGTCACAAACAAATAAAACACTGAAAAAGCCAAACAATAACATTTTTAAGTTATCAAAGTGACTTATATATCACGTTTAACCCGAGTAGTGAAAGACCGCGGGGGTTTGAAGACGATGTGTTGGTCGGCTCAGATATTTGAAGTTTACACAGCTACATTCTCACCTGAAAATATGTTAAAAGTTTTTTTGCGACCCAGAAAGAGAAATAAGAGTAATATTAAAACTAAGTAGCTGCCGACATTGTTGGAGACTGGAATTGGCTGGGCCGCGCTATGAATTCTGTGATATGGTTTTTCAATTTTGTTGTCCGGGTGGAAAATCTGGAAAAATTCGGGAGAATTGTGGCTCCGGGAGATTTTCGGGAGGAGCACTGAAATTCTATATTCTCCCGGAAAAATCGGGAGGGTTGGCATGTATGGTTGTGGCAACATCACTAACCTTGTCAAACACCTCAGAGTAAATCATATCACAGAATATGACGAGCGTATGTTGAGGTGAACTGAAGAGGAGGAGAGGGACAGGTGCTGCTAGGGCGAGACAGATGTCTCTCACAGAGTCCTTTAGTCCTGCAGGCAGGCAAGGTGTTCAAATAGCGCACAACTTCAGTTTTTTTATTTCTATATGATGAACCCTGCATTATTAAGTTGAAAATGTCTGATAAACAGTTTATTTTGAAAAGTCTCAACAGGATCTTGAGCTTTATTGTGAAAGGTTTATGTGGAACATAAACAAGCGGACATGCGATGGTGTTACCATCGTTGTTGCTAACCATAACGCATAAAAACAGGCGCTTGTCCGTCCGTAGTGTGGTTATATTAAATATAAGAGAAAGAGGGAACTTTAAGAAATTAATATAACCACTACAGTGACATCAAAACGATGAAAAAATATTGCTGTAAACAGTTTATTTTGCAACACCACGAAACAAACGATAGCGTAAAATGAAACAATAGACGTTTTTATATCGTCATCCGATATATATTGTTATATCGAACAGCCCTAACCCTGAATATTACTTGGTATCAGATCGGAAAGGAAATCAGTGCACATCACTAGCACTCATGCGATTGTTTGGCCCCCTTGGCCCCAGGTGTTGTGCTAGACAGTGATCGTGATTACCGTCCGCGGGAGCACGCGTAGCTGCTTAAAGCTGTAGCGTCCAGATTATTTACATAGTCAGCTACTTCCGTGCAACTGATATAAGATGCGGTAAGCTGAACACAGCTTCAACCATCTGTTTGTTGAAAAATAGTAACGGACCGCATTTTCTTGTTAGTAACTGTAACTGTACTAACTTGTAACGTCGTTATTCTCATCACTGTTTAGCACCCCCATTATTTTAGCCCGAATGCAACTTTTTATTCATTTACTTATTTGAAATGGTTGTTGCTCAGATGGGAACACTTCGGAAAGCTGCCACTTCTCTGGCTTCCTCCTCAGGTCTCAGACACAATTATTTAAGTTTCTCTAGTCGCACTTTCTCCGCCTTAGCAATGCAAGCTTTGCTCTCTGCTTCACGTCCAGGTAAGTGTGTTTCCTTATACAGATAAAAGTCTGATTCACTAAAATATCAGTCAATCAATTTATTTATAAGCACATTTAAAAACAACACAGGTTGACCAAAGTGCTGTATATAGTAAAAAGGTAAAAAGTAGAGCAAACGCACACAAAGAACAAAACAAAAACGGAGTCACAATTAAAAGCTAGTTAGTAAAGATGTGTTTTCAGACGGGTTTTAAAGATGTCGAGTGTTGGAGAGATCCTAATTTGAAGAGGTTCCAAAGTTTGGGCACAGCAATCGCAAAGGCTCGGTCTCCTCTGTGTTTCAGTCTGCTTCTAGGAACAATTAGAAGCAACTCATCAGCTGACCTGGGAGTTCTAATTGGAGTATTTTTATTGAAATTTCAGAGTGGTCTGACAGAGCTAATCCGTTTAGAGACTTAAAAACAAGCGATAAAATCTTAAAATCAATTCTATAACATACTGGAAGCCAGTGTAAACAAGCCCAGACTGGGGAAATATGGTCGTGTTTACGAGTGCCTGTCAAGAGTCAGGCTGCAGCATTCTGAACTAGCTGAAGACGAGAGAGCAGAGCCTGGTCTAAAGACTATTACAGTAGTCAAGCCTGGATGAAATGAATGCATGAATCACTTTGTTGAAGTCAGCAGATGACAAAATGTTTTTAATTCTTGCAAAGGCCCTGAGCTGGAAGAAGCTGGCTTTTATAATTGAATTTATTTGTTTCTCAAATGAAAAACTGCAATTTTCCAGAAGGCCAAGTCACCCCTAAAAGAAAAACGAGGGTCAGAAGGTCCAAACAGTACAATCTCAGTTTTTTGAACATTGAAAAAATGTAATGCAAACCATGATTTAATGTCATCGAGGCAGTCAAGCAAAATTTTTAGGGAATCCATAGAATTCTTTTTAAGTGTAAAAGTAGATTTGAGAATTATTGGCATAACAGTGACATGAGATTCCATATTTTCTGAAAATATATCCTAATAGGAGCATGTAAAGGGAAAGAAGTAGTGAACCAAGGATAGATCCTTGAGGGACCCCACATGTAAGGGGGGGTGGATGCGGGTGAAGATAAACTTCTGTCAGTGCAGTTCCTTCATAGCCACACAGCTCTCCAGTCCTGACAAGATAATCCCATGATCCACTCAGATCTAAAAGCACTAAAGTGGCAGAGTCAGCAATTAATAAAAGATCATTAAAAACCTTTAAGAGCAGGTTAAGAACCTTTCCACGCACATATTTGTAAACGTGGCCGAACATACTCGAGTGATGTTTAATGATGTTCCGAGAGGCCAACGGAAAACAGTAACACTGCTCATGCTGCTGCAAGTCTACCGACCCCCAGCACTCCTTGTCCTCTTTGATCACGACAACAAGGGTGCTGGGGGTCATCCCCAACTGCTAATCTCATCACAACAAGCATTTGTGCCCCAGCAGGCTGTATCCCTGATTTCCCTCTCGAACAGCAGATGTTGTTGTCAGAACTCTTTAGGATTGCGCAACAGGTCTGAAACCAAATCCCCCAGTCAGGAAAAACAAAGCGAAAGATTACCGTCCAGTTCTCGACGCCACCTGCGTTAATTTTGTCCGACTGTCATCTCCGTACATCTCATGTTGGATATCATGCAGAGGGAAGGGTTTTGTTTTTTTCTTGTTGAAGAAAGTGTATTCAGTGCAGCATATTTGAGGGCTGCCATTTAATTAATATAATATTAATTAACATTTAATTAATTAATTAATTAATAAGTAATGGGGAAACATGATTTTGTTTTCCATAAGTGGGAAAAATGGAGTCACAGTAAAATATAAAAAAAAGTTTCTGCTGCGTAACGCCAAGCCTCAAATTTATCTGACATTTTATTTTTTAATGTACGACAAATGGTAGTGCGTGCCGTAAATGAGAGAGTAATAGAGTGAAGAAATGAAAGGTTACAATAAAGAATGGTTTTTAATGTCAAAGCAAAGCAAAAACATGTATTACAGCACAGAAATTGGCTGTTCCTACAAATCCTCTGATGTTCCTACATGAACTTCCCCGCACTGTTCATCTATTTGAATAGGTGGCTGTATTTAGACATGAGCAGCAAGACACCAGTGTGCACACAGCTGTTCACCAGAGCAGTGTCACAACAGCACAGGGACAACAGGCTTTCAAGGTCGGGGCCATTATAAGCTGGATGCGGTTGCTGGGAGGCTTGAAATAGAGCGCTGATCCGATAATGGACTAAAGTTTATGATCATTAATACTCAGAGGTCTGAAACACGTGTCAATCTGTGCAGACAGATAGGTGTCCCCCCTCAACACCCATGCAAACGTGCATACACACACATGGACACACCAGCAGTTTTGCCTCAAATGCATTTAGTGATGAGGAGTCTCGACAGCTGGCGAGCGGAAAAGCTACAAGGCTGTAGCTCAAATTTAGCAGCGCCGAGATGTCAAACTGATTTCAGCTATTCAGTGCTAATTCCTGTGGAAATGCTCAACTCATTCATAACAAACCAGAACAAACACCGGCAACATTTAGGTCAGTAATGACAGGATTCTCAAGTGCTGTGTACAAATCAACAACAAAACTGTTAACGGGACTTTAAATCCAGCGTTTTAGGCTGGGAACCCTCACAGTGACACCACCATGTTAACGCCAGGTTAATTGCTGGGATCCGGCAGAACTATTTAAAAATATATATATTAAAAATAAATAAATTGTAAAAATGAATCTTTCTTTCAACCCAGATTTCCTTTTGTTCTCCAGTGAGCTCCTTTGGAAGCTTTTTAAACTCAAATCTGATTTATTCATGGGGGTGGCTCAGCAGTGCAGTGTTAGCACTGTCGCCTCACAGCAAGAAGGTGGGCCAGATGGGACTTTTCTGTTTGGAGTTTACAGGTCTCCCTGAGCCTTTGTTGGCTCTCTTCAAATAATCTGCCTTTCTCCCACAAGGCAACTTCTACCTGTGATAGTTAGGATGGGAACTCGTTTTACAATTTATAGATATAAATTAGTTAGAGTTAGTTATATTCCATTTATAATAAAATAGTCTATAATCATAGCATCTTCAATGAGCCTCTTATATAATGGAGACGAAGACAAAGGGAGTTCTCAAACATTTTATTTAATAATGGAAAAGGGCAAGTCTTTTCTTGATTGTAAAGACCAAGGAAAGGGTGGTTGGTTTTAAGAGGAAACCATCATCCCAGCCCACCATGACATCATGACTATGAAAGGCGGAAGAGGAAGTAGTTCCTTTGAATGTAGACAATCCGAATGTTATAGTTTCTTTCCACTGTGTTCCTGTTAATGATAAACCACAAATTTACTCTAAATTACTAAAATATCGATATTTTAATGTGAGAATCGATTCTAGAACATAAATGATTGGTATCGGAGGAATTGATATTTCAGAATCGATCCGCACATCACAAGATGAGTGCTGCTGTTTGACCGAGGAAGAATAAAGTAGTCGTGGTAAGCCAATCACATGACCACTTAAAGAGAAAGCAACAAGGTGACATATACCAGTTTATAAATTGTGTTGATAGGCCACGTAAAACCATGATAAACAATATATACGCGGCGTTTTTTCCTCAACAGTTTCGTCACGTTTACTATCTAAGGACAGCGCAGCGACCCCCCCCCCCCCACACACACACACACACACAAAAAAAAGGGGGGGGGGGGGGTTGACGGATTAGGAGTGACGGCAAGAGAGAGAGAGAGAGAGAGTTTTGAGATGTGAGAGATTTGTGACGTTTAGCGTGTTTGGAGTGTGTAGTTAGTGTGTAGTGTTGTGGATAATTTTGTGTTGTGTGTCAGAACAATGAGGCGACTGCTGTCTCCAGGTAGAAACAGGAGTGATACACCTGCTGCTGTCAGACCTGCAGGTATCAGGCTGTGATGTTCTCCTTTATAGTGGACAGAAATTATTTTTTTTGGAGTGGCACAAATAATTTGTGTGGCATCTTATCTTATCTTATCAACTACAATAAAAATCAAACCTAAAATTTTGAAGAAAAAAAACCAAAACTAAATGAAATGATTTTGTAAACTTGGAAAACTAACTAAAATAAAGGAAAAAATACATAAGAGATATCCGTAGTTATAGTTTATGTTAGTTTGGTAAGTTCTTGTTACAGCTTGCTTGATGAGGCATTGATGGACGTGTTTATTATGACTCGGGATGTCTGCAAGACTGTGAGTCACTGCTTTCAACAAGTTCTGTGTTTTTATTGTAACACCTGTACTAATTTCTTAAATCTTGCCTCTGACACATTTGACACAATTTTAAGTCCAGACTCCAGATTGTCCAGCCCAGTTGGGATAATGCCACAAAAGACAAAATAATGTAAGGAATACAGGAATATGTTTAAATTAAATGGCCAACAACTTTACACTGGATGGATAGTCATTAATTTATTTCATATAAATATTTGTATTCATTCAGAACCTCAAGATTAAGCAGTAACACCTTAATATCAAAGAGGAAAAATACGCAAATATCTAATATTATATGTGTAAGACATGCTGTATATGTAACATTTAGGTACATGTTAGACTGAGGTGCAGTAATTAGTCCTCTTGGGTACATTCATGTTTGTACCTGTAGGGGCCGCTGTTTCTGAGAATGTTGCTCTGGTGGTCAAATGAGAAAGATGTGTTGAATCTTAGCAGTGGCAACGAGGCTTTTAGCAAAATAATGGACTAAACATGTAATGAACAAGAATATTTTCAGCAGCTAGTTAAATAAAAACAATGTCCTTGCAGAATTGTTTCATGCTGGAGGAAATTAGACCTTCTGACCTCAGCATGTCTTTAAAACCCTTGCAGCCTGCTAGCTAAGAAGCCTACACCATGTATGAGTCAGACTGAACTAGTCTCAAAGACCTGACAGTGAAACGAAATGCCATCATTCTGATTTGAAATGCTTCTGTGATTCACTCTGTCACTGAAACACAGCAGATGCAGTTTCCTGGATAAGTCAAAATGAAGTGCCTGTCAGTAAATGTCATGCTTTGTGCTGTTTTCTCTGTTGTAGTTTCACTTCAGGCTTCCATACCTGGCCTGTGTTTCCTGTTAGTGCCACTCAGAGGTAGCTGCCGCTTCTATAGAGCTGCCAAGCGGTCCCAGTTGGCAAACCATACTATTAATTAGCTTAAGACTCACACTGTTCCGTAGTACACGCCTGGGCTTCAGTTCAATGCTTAATTCATTTTCATCTTCTCCCATAATTCCTTGCATTGCCACAGAAGCACGTGATGGCCGAATGCAGCGAACGCCGTAGCTTTCTGTCCAGTTCCCATCACACAAAGCTGCGTGGTGCTTTTTTGAGTTGGATATCCACTAAGTAGATCACAGAGGGCCACTGAAGACTTTTATTCTTATGAAAGTGTTCCAAGCCATCCATTTTCTTAACCCCTTTTCCAGGTTAGGATTGAACCTATCCCAGATGACACTTCAGTAGTAGACGCTGATGTCTGTTATACCCACTGCTCTGACCAGGGTGGCAGCCTCTACCTGAACAGAAATCAAGTCAGAAAGCAACTTAGCATATTTCCCCTGAAGGCTTTATTGCTTCCATTAGAGCCAGGAAAAAAAAAATGAAATGCTAGAGCGGAGGAGGAGGAGGGGAAGGAAGAAGAGATAAGAAATGAGGAATTGTAATGAAAAGCAATGAGGGAGGGGAATCGAAGCAAGTAGAAGCCTAAGGGGGTGGCCTCAGGGGCTCTGAGCGTTGTCCTCTTTCATTGCCAAAGAATAAGTAAGCTGGAGGTGATTTTTTTTCCCTGTCACCCTTTCACTCCTTCCACCATCTGCCAGTACTAGGAACAGAGCTTTTGATTTGAAAGTACAGCACTTGTCTTCCTGTTTTATTTTGTACAGCGATTCAGATCGGCCTTCCAGTCCAGCTCAGTGGCTCATTATGCAGAACACAGAGTAGAAGCTAATGGAATCTTCACATTCACGATTGCCATCACAGTCTTAATTAATTAATGGTAAACTGCAGCGGCGTTAAAGGTTCGTCCCAGAAGCACCTGACAGGATGCAGTGCTTCGAATGCATAATAAAATGATCAATCAGGCTGTGTGCGCCAGTGCCTTTGTCCTCTACACAAACATAAAGATCTGTGCTTTCCCTTATCTCTGGTCTGCTGCTGTGGTAGCACTGAGCAGGAGAATAGATTGCCCTGCTAGGATTGATTTTTTTAGGGCAGGAGGAGGGAAACTCCAAAAGAGGTCTGTTCCATTCAGTTCAGTGATGCACTCATGCGTAGTAATGTGTTGGGTTTTTTTCCGACCCTGGAAATCACCAGAGGATACCTTTGAATCATATTAGCAGACGGCTATTGAAATCTTGTCTCTGGAATCAAGATTGAGCTTAATGGCAGCCATCAGTCCAATCCTAAGGAGTAGATGAAAGTACTCATCAGCTCCACATGTCATCACAGGAGTGTAATACAAGCTTAACAGGGAAGTTGTGCACAATATACTACTGCTTTTGCTGCTTGTTGCTTCTGTAAGGACATACACACACATCCAGGCCAACAAAAGATTAGTTGTTGTGCTGAAACAAGCCAACAATAAAAGAAGAGAACCAACAGGTCCAACAGGCAAGGCTTCAGGTTTGGTATTGTTCCACTGTAATTGTGCATAATATACCGGGATATTTATATCTTAGAGCAATTTTTGTTATAATTTGTAATATAAGGTGTAATTTAATTAGTTACTGTTCTTACTATCTTCAAACAACTTCAGAATTTTGATTTTGATGATTCTGATTTACTATTTGTTGCACCCTTGCACAACCTTTTCTTGCACTGAGATTTTGGCAATTTAAATTCTGACCAAGAAGCACAGTAGCACGCACAGCATTTTGTTTTGAAAGCATATTTCCACAAATGCAGGTGATACCATTAAGCTTTTTCACCAGCTGAAGCATTGCCAGTGCCTTGTAGCACTCACGAGTCCCAGACACTTTCACCCCTATCGTGCACTACTACAGAAATTGAAACGACACAGTGATATCACGAATGCAACACCCTACTGTGTTGTAAAAGGCACAATGCCAGTAAGCACAGTTGAATATGTCTGATTTAAGCGGCTGATTAAAGTAATTGACCCTCGTTACCGACTCCCTAGACATAAACATTTCCCTCAGTTACCCCCAGCTACCCAAAAGCTGTGGCTTACTTCACTATCACGTCGCATTTGAGGTCAATTTGCACATATGATCCATATAGAAAAGTCGACCCATATCCATATTTTGTATACATTTGAAGGTTTCTCTAATTTTTCTTTTTTTTTTAGATTAGATAAAATAAAACTTTATTAATCCCCCTGGTGGGTTCCTCCTTGGTTTTTACACAGCTGAATAAACATCAAACAGAAAACTGATTAAACAGAAGTGTGAGATGGTCGAGAATTTACGCCAGTGTCTTGTTATATTTTAGAAAGCAAGGAGCAGACGGCCGAGTTTATTAAACTCCACCGAGATAGCGGTGACGCTAATCAGAAGGCTAGACCGTCCAATTTCCCCAGCCGTTTACTTCCGGCCTACCCGACCTTCTGAGGACCCGGCCCACGTAGACCGCGAAGGCTGGGTCCTCAGGAGGATGCAGCCCATGAATTTGGACACGACCATGGATTCACTTAACTGGACCTCTTAACTTTGTTTATGGTGTTTGAGTATTTTAATGCTGTTAGCTGACAAACAGCATAGCTTGTTGTGTAGTTAATTGCAGTAGCAGTCTGTGTGTTTTTGTGAGTGAAACCCTAGTGCTAGCTAGCACTAATTAGCTTGTGTTTGTGTTTCTGCTGATGGAGCTCGCTAGTGGTACTGAAAACTTTCCACCCTTTTTTTTGTTTTTTTGTTTTAATACAGTCATTAAATATTAAAAAACCACAATATCTTAATTTTTGCAGTTCTAAAATTAGGGCTTCAGTCCAAATCCACAAACTGTCCATCTTTCATATACAGTTAAGCGCTTTTTATTGCTTATTTCTTCCGCAGCTTTCTTTGGTTTACATGTTTAACTTATATAAAAGTAATCTCTACCTGTGAACATAATACACTTGAAACTGTGCAGTTTATCCTGGAATGCTCGTATTAGCTACTCGAAAGCATTTCATAGCAGTTAAAATACATTTATATGGGATTAATTGTAATCAATGGACGGGCCATTCTGAATTTTGTAGATAGTTTGTTTTTTCTTAACAACTTACTTGCTTCTCAACTCTTATTTCACCATAATAACCTTTCAGAACTTTATATATAGCAATTAGATGGCTCAGATTCGTTATAACATAACAAGATGTACCCAAATAATATTTGGCAGCCATGCAGTAGTGTTGCTGTGGTAACACTTAGCCGTTGCCCATCAGATTGTAAAAGATCGCTGCCATTAATGGAAGCAGCACCGCAGGAGCTTTGCTGCTGGCCAGAACACACTCTATCTTCTGGACAGGTAATTTAGGGCAGACCATAGGTGCACACACACACACACACACAACACAAGAAAATAACACACAAAAGCACAAACACAAAAGGGGCAGACTCACTCTGATATACATGACTCAGGTCTTGAAAACACACCGTGCCAACAAAATGTCAGCATATCACACACACCAAATTTTAATCCTGTGGAATTTCTGTGGAAAACATAAAACATACCAAAACTAATACGCATACCCACACACACACACATATTTAAATATTATTAAATGACTCACATACACATTGTGTTTTGGTAAGCGTTACACTTTACAGTGACACACACATACAGTACACACACACAGTCATCTTCACCTTGGAGGCTTTTTCTGTATTATAGCAGACCTATTTTCAGTCCCACTACTGTACGCAGATAAATGTGTGTGTGTGCATATGTGTGTGTATCTTGGTCGACTTGGGCCAGTTGCATTCATGTCGTCCTTGAGCAGAACACAATGTTGAATCTTGAAGTGTTAAAATGTCTCAAACTTCGAGAGACAGAGACAGAGAGATACTAATAATAATAATAATGGATACTTTATTGATCCCCATGGGGAAATTACTTGTTTTTCTCTGCATTTGACCCATTCACTCAGTGAAGCAGTGGGCAGCCCACTAAGCAGGCGCCCGGGGAGCAGTGTGTAGGGACGGTACCTTGCTCAGGGGTACCTCAGGGTAGCCGTTAAGTGGATTCGAACCGCCGACCTTCCGATCATGGGGTGACCACTTTACCTACTGAGCTATCCCTGTCACGGTCTGGAGGGCAGACTGTGGGGGATGTAGGAGAAAGGACCCAAAACGCAGACTTAATGGAATGAACAGTGGGTTTATTTACAGTGAGGTAATTGTACACCACACATTAAATCTCCAAAAGTGCTCCCTCGACTCCCGTGACGTGTCTTCTCCCAAGTGCTGGTATCCCGTGCTCTCTGCCCCTGTGCCTTCACACACCCCGTGTGTCTTGCAGTCCTGTGTTCCGCTGTCCTCATGGAGTCTAACTCAACGATCCTGCGCCGGAGGAAGCTCCATCGCTCTGTTAAGTAGCTCCCCCGACGATCCTGATCAGAAGCAGGTGTGTGGTAAGCTAGGCGTGACCAGCAGCTGGCAGGGCCACACCCATCAGGCCTGCAGGTGGCTGTCCTTCATCCTCCAGCCTCACACACACACACACCAGCATGGAACACAAGAGCACAGTGCAGCAAACATACATCCAATACACTAATAACAATAAAGGTCCACACTGTTCACGAACCCCGAGTCCCCGGCACCGGGTCCGTGACAGTACCCCCCCTCAAAGGGTCGACTCCCGACGACCCAAAACAAAACCACAGAACAACCAACCCAGGGCGGGTGGCGGGGGGTCCAGGACGGAGGGCCCCAAAACCACTCCGCTAAACAGCCACCACAAAGCAACAAAAGAAAAACACAGTTCAACAGTTCAATCCCCCGGTCCAGTGGCAGCAAACACAGTTCTGGCGGCCGACCTGTAGGACGGCAAAACAAGCGGGACCCGCTGCGGGTTAGGCAGTGGCGGCAAAAAAGTTCAGGTGGCCTACCTCTAACCCCTTGATGGAAACGCAGGAGCTCCGGCGGACGGCCATGGGTCCGGCAGCCGCGGTGGAACGGTTCTGGTGGCCTGCCACGGGTCCGGTGGCGGCGGCGTTGCTCCTCCGGCGGCCTGCCACGGGTCCGGTGGCGGCGGCATTGTAGCTCCCGCCTCAGCACAACCCATGATTCTCGATGTGGCGGCCGGGCTGCAGGACGTGGCGGCCGGGCTGCAGGACGTGGCGGCCGGGCTGCTGGATGTGGCGGCCGGGCTGCTGGACGTGGCGGCCGGGCTGCTGGACGTGGCGGCCCCTCCGGCACGCCGACCTCCAGCTCTGGCTCAGCGGATACCTCCGGACCTCCGAGCTCCTCCGGTGGCAGCGTGGGCTCACCAGGCTCGCTGAGCTCCTCTGCTGGCAACGCCGGTCCCTCCGGCTCGTTGAGGTCCGCCAGCAGCGGTGCGGGCTTCTCAGTGGGTGGCTCGCTGAGCCGCTCCAGCTCACAGTGCTCCTCCGGCATTAGCTCGCTGGGCTCCCCCGGCTCACAGTGCTCCTCCGGCATTAGCTCGCTGGGCTCCCCCGGCTCACTGTGCTCCTCCGGCTCGCCGAGCTCCTCCGGCTCGCTGAGCTCTACAGCTGGCGACGCGGGCTCCCCTCGCTCGCTGAGCTCCTCCGGCTCGCTGAGCTCCTCCGGCTCGCTGAGCTCCACAGCTGGCGACGCGGGCTCCCCTCGCTCGCTGAGCTCCTTCGGCATGCTGAGCTCCTCCGGCTCACAGTGCTCCTCCGGCATTAGCTCGCTGAGCTCCTCCGACACGCTGAGCTCCTCCGGCTCGCTGTGCTCCTCCTGCTCGAGCATGCTGAGCTCCTGCTCGAGCATGCTGAGCTCCTGCTCGAGCATGTTGAGCTCCTCCGGCTCGCTGAGCCCCTGCTCGGGCATGCTGAGCTCCTCCCGCTCGCCGAGCCGCTGCTCCCGCTCTCCGGGCTCCGGCTCGCAGGGCTGCACGGCTGGCCGTGCGGGCACCTCCCGCTCCCTGAGCTCCTGCTCCGCTTCGCTGAGCAGCTCCTCCCGCTCTCCGGGCTCCTGCTCCGGCTCGCAGGGCTCAACAGCTGGCCGTGCGGGCACCTCTGGCTGCGCTTCAGCCACAGATGGATGATCCGGAGGCGAAGATGGTGATGCGGTGTCCGCAGGTGGGGAAGGTGAAGGTAGAGCCGGTGAAGAAGATGGCCGAGGGGTGACTGCATGCGGATGGGATGATGACGGCGCTACAACCGCAGATGGTGAAGCCGCCAGTGGCGTGGAGACTGCTGAATGAGGCCACGCTAGTTGTACTGTTGGCCGGCTTGCAGCAGCGTCAGCGGTGTCACCATCCACTGAAAACAAAAAAGCAGATGGGGTGAGAAATGAAAAAGTGTCCTTATTACTCACCACAGCCGGTTCTTGAGATGTCCGGGAGGGCGGCTGCGGTGAGGAACGCCGGCGGCGCGAACGCCGTTTCCGGGTAGACGTCGGGGCCGGCGTATCAGGCTGAAGAACCTCAGGCTGGCCGAGTGGGGGGGCAGCCTGGATCGGAGAGTGGAGGTGAAGGGTGTTGAGCAGGAAATCCGCCACAATCGGAAAAAGATTGTCCAACACCCAGGGAAAACAAGTCAGTGTTTCCTGCAACCGCTTCTCCACAGCACAACGTAAACCCTCCGCGTGCGCTTCCAGCCACAGTTCACATAGACGATTTACTTTGTCTGTCACCTCCCTCCTGAACCTCTCCGAAAAGTCCGCTGGGTCCATCTGGCAGGATCGTTCTGTCACGGTCTGGAGGGCAGACCGTGGGGGATGTAGGAGAAAGGACCCAAAACGCAGACTTAATGGAATGAACAGTGGGTTTATTTACAGTGAGGTAATTGTACACCACACATTAAATCTCCAAAAGTGCTCCCTCGACTCCCGTGACGTGTCTTCTCCCAAGTGCTGGTATCCCGTGCTCTCTGCCCCTGTGCCTTCACACACCCCGTGTGTCTTGCAGTCCTGTGTTCCGCTGTCCTCATGGAGTCTAACTCAACGATCCTGCGCCGGAGGAAGCTCCATCGCTCTGTTAAGTAGCTCCCCCGACGATCCTGATCAGAAGCAGGTGTGTGGTAAGCTAGGCGTGACCAGCAGCTGGCAGGGCCACACCCATCAGGCCTGCAGGTGGCTGTCCTTCATCCTCCAGCCTCACACACACACACACCAGCATGGAACACAAGAGCACAGTGCAGCAAACATACATCCAATACACTAATAACAATAAAGGTCCACACTGTTCACGAACCCCGAGTCCCCGGCACCGGGTCCGTGACAATCCCTGCCCCCAAAGAGATGTTGTGCAACAGCTGAGGCAAGCACAAGCCTTTATAGGTTTGAGTCCTTTATCTGAAAGCCACTTTGGGCCTGGGCTTACATGTACATTAAATGCAGTCAGCCCTCTTAAACCGATGCGTGCTTTAAAAACCCACTGGGATGCAAACAGTATCGCAAGTGATGCCCACAGCAGTTCAAACTAATCAAAGAAAATGTTTGGATATTACCCCAATCGGTCTGGGAAAATGCTGTTTGTCTCTCACATTAGAGTGCTGTGAATGCAGATCTGTATTCTCAGCATCTCGATGTAAACTAGACCAAAGGGGAGTGTTCAGATGCTTAAATATGTATGAATGAATCAGTGTGTTAACATGCAGTTGAAGCTTCAGTAAGTCAGAATTTGAAAAGAGATCGCCCTTCTCCCACAACTCTTCCCTGACTCTTCCCACCGGACGAACAACCAATGCAGAAATGTCAAAAGCTTCTCAAAGTGGCTACTTGACTTCCAGTTAAAATCCCTAACTTGGATTAAGAAGAATGTTTACAGTTATGGAACTCATCCGCTGGGATACTGGGCTGTAGGATGTGGCCACTTTAATTGACAGGTGCGCCAAAACAGGAAGCAAGGATTGTAAAAAAAATGTTGTTATATTTAAAAAAAACACCCACACACCTTAACTTACTCCAGTTCTTTATACCATCAACCATCTTTCTGTAACTCCTACTGTTAATGAATAAAAATTCTCAGTGTAAAGCTGAAGATATAAAAAGAGATGGTGCTAAAAATATTCGACATACGTTTTAATTTATTAAAACAGCATCATTTGTGTTCAGCTGATAATATTATGGTTTGTTATATTTTTAAGTCACTGTATTGCCTGCTAGCTAGTAATCTGATTTACTGATTAGCTTACAAAACACGCATTTAACTTACTGGGAAAATTGTAATACACCTCTGCTGGTTGTGGAACTGGGCCTACAAATTGAGAATATAGGGTATATATACACACAAATATACATACATACATTATGATCATTATAATTGAAGAACTCAGGATCGTGCTCAGCAAACCTGCTGTCCTATAAAAACAAATGTTTTCTTTCTTCTATGCACAGTCTAGCTTGCATATGCATTAAAAAAGATTCTTTATTCAGCATTTGAATTTGGAGTAAAGCAACTACCACATCTTCTTAAGTAGATTTGCACTTTATACTACTTAACACAGCACCACTTAGTCTCGTTGGCTCAGTGTATCATAATCCTGGGGCAGGAATTGTACATGAAAATTCACTTAAAGGTGCCCATTTTTGTTAACAAATAGGTTAAAGCACTAGGTTAAAATCTGGTTTCTGCACTGACCTTTTTTAATCATTATGGAAACTCTTTTTTTTCCATTGTGAATTGGCAATGGAAGTAACGCAAGCTACGTCCCTGCTGTAAAACATCCATTTCTCGGTCATGTCCTCTACACTAAGCATGCTTCTAATCGGCTTTCACATAGACATAATGCCATTCCCCTCTTCCCCCCATGTTTCCTGTCTGTTTGTCAGCGACATCCTCCAATTAAGGCTAAATGAGAGGATTAATACCACTCAGCCTGCCGTTGTTAGCTTCATTTATTACAGAGACTGGAAAGGTACCAAAGGTAACCGATTCAACCTGGCAGCACCTTAAAACCAAACAGATGTCTCCTGCTTCACTCATCGACCCTGCATCATTCTGGGCTGACATCATTTTTAGGTTGCATCATCCGGGAAGACTTCAGGCCTAATAAAGGGCCGGCATTTCATGCATTTCACTGATGTGACAGTTCATTCCACTGACTGCAACCCGGAGGCCACCCTAAGCAACCCTCTGCTACCGATTACACTCTTCTTGTTGTGCTCGTGTGTGTGTGGGTAACTTGGGCGTTTGTGAAGTTAGCAGTGATTTACAATCTGTCGAACAGAGCCAGAATAAAGTTCACACAGTAACTATTATGCTGGAGCGCAATCATGTTGACACCTGTTCTGCAGCGTGTGACTGTGTCTGGGTGTGACGGCAGTATAGTTTGTGTGCTTGTAAAATAATACGGCAGAGCTGCTCAAGAAGTGAATACATAGTTTATTCAGATTGATAAAAACAAGTATGAGCATGTGCGTGTTAGTAATGGCAACTGTGCTGCCTATTATTGCTGACATAAAAGGAGCACCTTTAAATATTTACGGTAGGCTTGTTGATAGTGATGTCATCATTAAATATCACACAAACGTAGGTAACCATTGGTGACAAAGACTGACTTGTTAATGACTGTGTTACATGTCTATAAAACTAGACAGCCACTGAGAAGGCATTGTTTCCTTTTTGTAATAACATTTTCATTCATAGTCTCCTTTACTATAAATGCACTTTTTAAGCTTTTTAGTATTTAGTATTTATTTATTTATTGTCATTGTCAAGAACAATGAAATTGCGTTTGGGGCTTCCATACAACCCCCAAAAAAGAAGAAAATAATAAATACCCCTTAAAACCCAAGTGTACATATTTAACCCAGTGTGACTCCAATGCAATAAGACAATCCTTAGCAATAATGTTCGTAGAAATTCAGACAAAGACCTGAGAAACATGACAAAATACAACAATGCAACCCATTCAATATTATTGTACTGTGAGATATGATATCAGATATGATAGTTATCTATTTAAGAAAGAGGGGGGGGGGGGCAGGAGGGGGAAGAGAATAAAGATATGATGCACCAATGCAGACCAGTTCATTGCTATTAAGAAGTTGGATATGGTTATTGTCCGTGAGAGGGGGGCAGAGAGTTCAGGAGCCTCACAGCCTGTGGATACAGGCTGTTGGCCAGTCTGGATGTTCTGGCCTGTATAGACCTGTACCTTCTCCCTGAGGGCAGCAGATGGAAAAGGTGGCGCGCAGGGTGATGTTGGTCCCGCAGGATACTGTGCACCCTCCTCAGACAGCGAGTGGGGAAGATATTACTGATCTCTGGCAGACTTGTTCCAATAATTCTGCCAGCTTCTTTCACCACCCGCTGGAGTGCTTGCTGATCGGCCTTGGTGCAGCTGGGGAACCACACTAGAAATCCATACGTCAGAACGCTGCTGATGGCACAGTTGTAGAAGTTCAACATCAGAGATCTGGGAATGTGTGCGCTCCGCAGTCTCCTCAGGTAGTAGAGGCGCTGTTGGGCCTTCCGTACAACTGAGGTGATATGGTTGCCCCAGGACAGGTCCTCGGTCACAGTTACCCCCAGGTAAAGCTCACTTTTACACTTCCAAATGCCACAATGTTGTCTGCAGAGGTTCCATTGTTTCATGATACAATGTACACAATGTACAATATGTGCACATATTAGAGACCTGTCCATTTGTTTAGAACTGTTGCGTTAATTAAGAAATCGTTTAGAGCGTAGTTAGATTAGATAACATAAGTCTAGGCGGTGACAGAGAGACTCCTGGAAGAACTAATCCTCCTCTATTAAACTCAAACAAGGTACATTCAGTGAATTGTCAGGCCGTGATGTACACCTGTCTGAACATGGTTGGATATCACTAGCCACCCACACACTTGGTAAATCATGTAATCATAATGAACTGTGACTGGAAGAGTGACTTCAGCTTAGGATAAATGAGATATAATAATAGGGTAGCACCTATACAGTGATGTTTCCTCACAGTGTGTAATAGATCAACTCTAACCTTAAGCATAGTCTGTATAGAAAAGATTTAACCATGTTGATGCCACTCAGTGGTTTGCCCATTCTTGGTGTTTTGCTGGAGCCAGAAGTGAACGTGTTTTTTTAGGGTGGAGTTATCAGCTAGCACTTGGTTAGCAAGTAGCGTATACGTAGGGCTAAGGGAGCAATTTGAGAAGATTTAGTGTTGTATTCACTGATTGTGGTGCTATCCTCCCACTATTACGAAGAAGCACACACAAAACAGCAGATCTGAGAAAGGGAGGCGGTACAGAGGAGAGAAAGACAGAGACTCTGGGGAATACATTTTCATTTCCAACATGAAGACATAGTACATGTACTGAATATATACCAGCTGGAGCGCTCCTCATCATGACCTCATTTACCCTGCTTTAATTAGTGGACATAAGCAGACATCGGCTGCACAGTTAAAATGGTTTTATATCATATTTTAATATGTTCTTGTTGTTGGTGCTTGGTTCATTTTTAATTGCTGCGAGGAAAACTGCTTTTATATGGTTAAAAGTGGATAATGAAACTGGTAGGCTAGATACATTACCAAGCTTATGGTTGTGTGATAAAACAATAAAATACATATCTGGACCAGGGAGTCCATAAATAGCTTCTCAGTCTTATTATTCATCATATACCTCGGTGAGGTAATGCCTGGCAGCTACAGCCCCTGTTTTCTGTAGCCACCTGTCACTCAAATCAGCCGCACCCTTAATCTCACATAACTTAACATAACAAGTCCTTAATACAGTTAAATCAGTGATGAGTCATATTGAAATTTTTGGGGTTGTCACGAAAGGGACAACTGAAAATGTCCTTTTCTCTGATGCAGTGAGCATCAAAACTGTTTATTCTACCAGGTTTTAAACATGATGTTCTAAAGCTGGACACCTATACAGCAATATAAAATCAATTGTCTTTTGCTGATAAAAAAAACAAAACATTAAAATGTAGGTCTTGTCTTTGTACTCATATCCCAGTCTATGGACTGGGTTAAAGTTGGGACATTTTTATAAAATGTAAGGTTGTATTAGTATGCACTCAGATACAAATGTTGGTGTGAATTACTTATGCTCCAATATGACCATTAAGGTGTGATTATATATATGTGAACACAGTATCCTTAGTAGTTTTGTATTTATAGTGTGCTGTGCTTTATGTAATTAAATGTTGTCAGTCTTGTTTGTGCATTGTGGACAATAATACAACACGCTGTATTGTACTGGATTGATGTCAAACTGTCCCTTTTACATAAATCAATAAATAAAAAAATGCCCATTTTTTATCTTTAGCCCTTTCTGGCATTGCAATTTTTTCAATGTCCTCTCTCTCTGTCTCTCGCTCTCTCTGTCCCTCCATATGTCTCGCGCTCAGCATGCACTGACTGCGAGGCTCTGCTGTTCTGCTAGCAGTGTTTGTGTTGCCGTCACTGCAGTCAGCCTTGTACCTTTTTTATTTGCCACATGGACGCTTTTGTGGGCATTTTATTTTTGATTTGCATGTTTTTATCAAAGACTATCAAGTAATTCTGAAATGTTATCTTTAGGAATGATCACATTATAGGCAACAATAAAAACCAAAGCCATGGTCTTACATGTTTACAATATACTGGTAATTGCCGATAGTCCTTGGATCCAACCGTTAACACCACGACACACCCGACACACAACTACGCCCAGCATTATAAAGTTGATATGAAAACATAACAGAAGCTGAACGAAGGACTGTCCCTCTCACCTACTTGTAAACTTGTTCCTTGTAGCGAACATAAACAGGGTATTCCACTTCCACATGTCTTATTGGATTATCTAAAGTCCGCACACTTCCTCGCGCACGAGTCTCAAAGCTGTTTCCATGGTGATTAATGTAAACATAATGGGAGTGTCCTGACATCCCAGTAGTGGTCCAGGCTGTTTCCATGGTAAATCCATGCCTCAGTAGCTGAGTTAGAGAGCACTTGTTCATTACTGTTTGTCTGTGTCTCTTTCCTGTGCAGTCCTTCCACATTTCCACTGAATTACACACATACACATCTTATACTACTGTGTTGGTCTCTTCAATAAATTCATTTAATTAAGTTTTGTATCATGGATGTCATAATCAAACACTAACAGAATCAGCTTGTTAATAATATTCATGGATGTTATTCTGTTCATATTGGGGGGGTGGGGGTTACTATAAAGTACATGTAGAATAGATTAACCGATGAACCGCTGTGAGCACTGACAGCATGTTGCATGGTGATGACTGTGATACTCATCTTCTTTGATCACTGTGCAGGCTTGTAAAGTCTTGCATGTCAGAAGGGGTGACATGGATCTGATTAAAATCTTGGCCCCGTACTGTGTCAGATTATACTCTTTCACATTTTAGATCCGTTTTGTTCAAAGTGTAAATGAAAAGAAAGAAACATGAAAGCAGAGACATATCAGCAGCTCATCTGGTTCTAAGCAGAAACCAGGGGTAAAAAAGCAGTTTCATGTACATGTTTCTGAATGCAATGAGGGAAAGTGATATTGTTTTTGCTGTAGTTTGGTGGAAATCTTCATTGTTTTGCAGCAGATAGTTTCATTTCACATCACGTATTCCTTTGTCCAAATCAGCAAACATCAATTTAATTTGTTGGCTGAGCGCTTGTGTTTGTGCCATGCTAGCAGTTTGATACAACTGTATAGACAAAGAGCATCCCAGGGACATATATTTAAACTAAATACAGTTGCCAAGTTGGCCAACACTCAAGTCTTCAGCTTCATCTGAAGCAAGCGTCGATCTCAGCAGCGTGCACATTTCCTGAGGGCAAGATGATTCAGATAAGTGCTTTTTATGCCTGGTAACCTTACCAGCTGCACATTTTGTAGTTAAAGTACCGCTAGCTTTCGAAACTAAAATGTACCACACCAAGTAGACCTCTTCCAAATGGAGAGTTTTGTTGTGTTATGCTAAATATTATTGAATTCAGGTGAGTAACGCTGGACTGGGTAGACTGATTCATTTGGTATTATGGCATTTAACAGCAGTTTCTCAGTTAAACTCCCAGCAGTCCAATGAGAGCCACAGGCGGACCGACAATTAGCCAATTAGAAAATGTGTGGATCTACTAATGTTGTGAGTTAGTGTTGAGCATTGTTACACTGCGCTCTGAAACAGGGTAGTTTAAACGACTTGTTTGTTTGTTTTTGGCATACTCATGACATGGCTACTACACAGCAAATGGAGAAACACAATGAATATTTTGTATTTCACTTTTCTCCATTCTTAAGACCCAGAGATTCATACAAATAACATAGGAGAGCCGAATTACCACTCAGCAGGAGCAGAAATCTCCATTTTGGCTTCCAGTTAATCCTGCTCTGGAGATATCAATGATGTCATAAACTGGCTGAACCAGTGAGAAAAACGGGCTAGAGCAAAACTGGCCGGAGAGTGGCAAGACTCCAGACTCCACCCCACACGGTTAGAGAAGATCTGCTCAACCCATCCTGGCTCAGAGGCTCAGAAAAACACAAAGCAGTGGTGTGCTATGACAACTGATCTGTTTTCATTAGCTGCTTGCTATAGATGCAGAGCTGAAGTAACCTCACAGGGTTCATGTGTTCCTGTGAATGTTGTCCTAATGTTTGTCCTACAGAGTGTTGGATGCATGATCCATCTGTTGGTGGTGGAGTAGAGTGAATTATTCACACCCAAATTGACAGTGGGTTGGATTTACCCTGTCGGGGCAACTTCTTGTATCTAAGGATGGATTTTGGTCTTAATTGCGCAGAAGACTGTACAGGCATTTTCTTTCAGTGCGCTCTCTGTCTCTTGTCTTCATCTTCTTCTGTCAGAGCCACAGTGAGAATACAGACTATAATTGGCACTTAATTGCTGCCGTGGCAACAGTGCTATTTAAGCCTACGTGCTCTGCAACAAAGCCATATAGCGCGCACACACAAAACACAGGGAGGAAGACACATGGAAGGAGGTTCCTCAGCTCTCTTTCACTCCGAGTGTTTATGTCTTTAACATATGGTGACAAGCTAGGCTAGAGAAGTTTTGCTGAAAAAGCAAAAACAGGGGGTCTGTTGTATTCACCTGACTTGTTTTTCTGCTCCATTTCATTTAGACAACAGTCATAATAAAATCCTCATCTATCATGCACTACCTCCCGTTGCCATAGTGACTCAGATCAGCAGCCTTCTGCCTGTGGGTCAGAACCCCACACAAGGTCTTCTGATAAATTTGGTGGGATATTGCATGATGAAATGTTTGCACACTGTAATGCTGAAGTTACAGTTCTTTGTCTCGTTTGAATTTAAAACATAAAATAACTGATCAGCTAAGTTATATTGTGTAGCTGTTAATGTCCAGTTTTTTTCCCTTTTGTATCAAAAATTAAAATATTGCTTCTGTTAGGCCAGAGGAGCAAAGCAGAAAAAATGTGTCCACGTCTTTTGGGAAATTTCTGGTTGAAACTGCTTCAGGCTTCGTGAGGTCTTTTTATTCCATTATTCATGCTGAGACCTGATAGTCTGAGACAGAAGGTACACCATCACCAGTAAATGACAAATTGAACAGAGGACAACAGCAATATTAAAAAACTAAATAAATGAATAATCATCTGTGATGTAATTCCTTTGTCAATATTGTTGTAAAAAGAGTAATTTTAAATGTTCACATAAACTATTAATAGAAAAAAGTTAAATGTTGAATTAATTTCTGTTAAATTTCAAAACATATTGGGACATAGATGGTAAATGTACTGATTATTATATAGCACGTTTCTACTCTCCTAGAGTACTCAAAGCGCTGTATACAACATGCCACATTCACACCCATTCTCACAAGCACTGACTCTAAACTGAGTGCTTTTCTAACTACATTCAAAGACATTCACTGATGCATCTGATGGATGCATCGGAGAGCAACTTGGGGTTAGATTCTTGCCCAAGGATACTTGGCATGCAGACTGGAGGAGCCAGGGATCGAACCACCAACCTTCCGATCAGTAGGTGACCTGCTCTACCTCCTGAGCTACAACATATACGTATACAACATAAAAACAGTTCAATCTGTTCTTAAAGCTATGGATAATATTCTAATGACAGTTTCCACCTAAGATGCTTCCAATTAATTAAATAGACAGTTACATTAGTTTAACATGACAAACCCTTGATCAGAAGGAGACATAACTTACTGGAGGGTTATGTCTGGAAAGGCATCTGTTGTTGAGAACCCTGTGAAGAAGAAAAGAAAGATAAAAGCAGCTGAAAGATGTTCTGAAATTGTCAAGTAAAGAACTACATTCCACAGTTTAATTCAGTTCTGTTTGATTTTCATAGCACCAAATCACAACAATAGTCAACTCGAGGTGTAAAGTGTAAGTTAAAGACTGTACAATAATACAGAGAAAAGCCCAGCAATCAGGTGGTCCCCTATGAGCAAGCACTTGGCGACAGTGGGAAGGAAAAACTCCCTTTTAAGAGGAAGAAACCTCTGGCATAACCAAACTCAGGTTGGGACATCCATCTGGCACCAGCAGTCGAGGATGAGGCCGATACAAAGGAAGTGTCTCACTTTACGCTGACAGACACTTTACTTTTAAACTTTTCAAGCTACTGTAGCAGATATAGCAGCTGTTTAAAAAGCAAGTAGTTGGGGCCTTTGTTGTTACATGTTGTTAGGGTGTTGTTAGGCACATCATCGAATTCATCTCTGAGGTGATTTCTCCAGATTCCGGATAAAGACTTTGCCCCGGCTGCATTCACAGCCAGCATGTTTTTGTCTGAGCTCTGCAGATGCTATCTGAACTAGCTGTGAATGCAACTAAAAGCAACGCCAAGATTCTAAGAAGCAACAGAAAATAACAGAACGAGATTATTTTTGATGCTACAACCATTGCCAAAATGAACATCCGCCAAATATCTGCTAACCCCGCTGAACGTCTCTACTACCTTCCGGAATAGTTTGACTGTGTCAGAGTTTCACACATAACAAAACCTTTCACAGCAGACATATTTGCTGTTAAATAAATTTTATGCTGAAGACTTGCATTTGCATTAAGGCTTGCATGGTTGTTTGCTCCTAGGGCTGAAGGGCCAATAAGTTTAGTCTATGGTGAGTCATTACACTACTCCACCTAGAATATTAGTCAGAATTTACTACACAAAATGAACACGTAATGGGTCTTCACTCAAGTTGTGCTCAAGCTCAAAGACAAGTAATACCTTATTGCTAATCAATGCAGTTCTGAAACAAAAGACATTATAGTCATTTGGATAGGCAAAGTATCCAGCTAGGCCTGCTAGATTTATTGACCTGCCAGTCCCTTTGAGTGGTGAGCCAAAATACAGTGATATACAAACTTTCCCTTCCTTTGGATTGAAGTACTTCTGCCTAAATTAATGAAATACGACAAAACAAAGCCAACTGTCACTGTGTCAAACCCAAAGTGAGATCACATCCTGTTGTTGCCCCTTCCCCATCCTCTTTCTCCTGGTTCATTGAACCTGCATAAACAGTGACAAAATCATGAGGTGGAATCCCAGTGAGCCAAAGCGACTTTGCCGGCTGGCCAGCAGTGAATTTTACTTCAGGTGAAATATTTGCCCTGAACAGACAAATGGCTTCTTTCCCAAACTCCACCAGTCCAAACGTCCTATGTGCCAACCACATTTTATCGACCAGTTTCTCCTATTGTCTAATCTTTTTTATCCACTCTGGGTTTCCTTCTTTTTCTCATTTGCATGTCATGAGCTTCCTCTATGTGGTAATCTTTTTTTTTCTTTTTTTTCTTTTTTGAATGGCCACCAAGACAGTGAGACATAATTCAAGCAGATTACTTTGTATTCAAACCACATGCAAATAATGGTGCATGCGTTTGTGCTCTGCCGGTGATGACGTTAGTTTCGTGCCGTATAATTGTCCTTGTCCATGCTCTGTCATTATCAGGCCTTCTGTTATGTGTGTGTGTATTAGTCAATTCAGAGGCAACCACTTCTGCTTTGATTAAACTGCTAATTATTGATCGGGCAAGCACCGACCTCCATAGCTGACATTATCCTGCTCTGTGTGTGTGTGTGTGTGTGTGTGTGTGTGTGTGTGTGTGTGTGTGTGTGTGTGTGCGAGAGAGAGAGAGACACGCACAGACAGAGTAAGAGAGTATGAATGAGAGCTTACAGCTTCTTTCCCAGCTGCTTTTTGTTGTAACACTTCCTCTCATTCAACTGCACTTGTAATTTCTTGGATAAATGTTTATTGAGCCTGTAGTTTTCATTTTGACAAACAGGACTGCTCACATTCAGGAGCATTTCGACTTCAGATAGAAGAAGAATAAAATCTGTAAAACTGAGATTGTATTCCAGAGATACAGCATTGGTATAATAATATAATGAGGGAAGAGAAGCTTTGGAGCGATGAGGACTTGAGATGAGTGCAGGCAGTGGAGATATTGTCATGAGAAGAAGTTTGTGTTTTCCCCTAATCTCCGAGGGATGTGTTGACAGTTTTCACAAATGAATTCATTGTCATTAATTATCATTAGTGACATTTTAGATTGTCAGAGTTGTTGCAAGTCTGCTGTACCTTACCTTGTTGAGAATCATGCCAAATAAACCACAAAAAAAGCTGAGCTGTGTTTATTTTATCAAATGCGGAGTTTATAACCACAATTCCAAGAAGTTAAAATGGTTTGTGAAATGTAAATAAAAAAGCATCCCAACTTTTTTGGATTTGGTGTTGTAGTTTTTTTTGGCTGGGGGGACAAAAACCCATTGGGTTGCAAAGTCCGGTTTTTGGAGCTTTGACTTTTTGATACTTGACCAGACTAGTAAGGATGAGATCCGACTTAAAGCCCACAAACACTGACTAATATTTGCACACCCGACTTTAACCAATTTACAAAAGGGACACCATGTTGTATTCAGTAAGTCTTGAAACTTGAGACCATAAACTCATCAGTGTGGGGCAGCTGGGGGCCATTTTATGTCTTTTTGGAGCCACAAAAGTCACCCCCTACTGGTGATTAGAAAGAATGCAGGTCCAAGGAATTTGCACATTGGATTTGCTTTTCAAACTCGGTAGCTACACCCATTTTTATACCTTCTGAGTAAAGAGCAGACAGTTAGTTAGAACATGGGAAATGTTAAATGACTGAAGTTAGCAAAAACAACCTCCAGTCCCTCTGTGACCTGTAGTGACTCTACAGGGTAACTGAAAAGAATTTGGTTAACTTAGCCTTTTGCTTTGATCATGTCATCCATTTGTTTCACTGTCCCCTCCCTATCTGTGTAAATGTCATACGTTTTCAGTGGAGCTGGGTCAGCTCACCTTCCCAGACTGACTTTCTGTGTCTATAAGTGACCAATATGGCATTACACCCATAAACACACCAGTACAGCAAACTTTTGCAGTGGACGTGGAAGGATTTCCTCAACAAAACATTGGAAACCTTTCACCTTGTCAGCTTGTCCTAGCAGCCCCCCCCCACACACACACACACACACACACACGCACACATCTATCATACACTCTGTGTGTGTGGGTTGAGGTGCACATGTGTGCACGTGAGACAGACTGTTTCCCTGTTGGATATGTGATCTAGTGGAGAAACATACCCATGCACACACCATTGCTGCCAATACATTTCCCGCTCAGTGCACTGAAGGAAGCAGGGGAGCTCGACTGACACAATTACACAAGTTCCTGCAGGAGGAAATGCAATTATTGTTGCCGCAGGTAACAGCAAACTGGGGACTACCTGCTAGTCAAGCCCTGGGATAAACAGATGTACAAACACAGCCCATCGTGTGAGCTCAGCTGCCAGATGTTAGACAGGTTCCCCTTCCTCCAGTCAATGAACCCCACATATCCCTTAGTGTGTGAATGAATTTAGAGTTGACGAAATGTGAAGTGGACCATGCTGATTTCCTGCTGTTGTTGGTAGTGGTGTGTGTGGAACTGCATGGAACTACAGTGATGAGGTCCATTCTGCCTCCAGTCACATTTTCAGCTCTCTCTTCTGACCTTTCTCCTGCAGTTCAGCTTAATTTTGATTTTGCAAAATAATCATCAAGAACAAATACAGCATGCACATGTGTTTCTGCCTGTAAAAACAAAATGTGATCATTCAACTGTTCACGTTAGTGTAGTAGGTTATCGGTTGCCATGAAAGCATTGATGGCTTATCAGTTTGGTTGATCTAGAAAGTGAGAGGCATAGTAGGAATAAAGATTCGGCTTTTCTGGCTTAGCTAGAAAAGTTTGATTTAGAGAACAAATTTGCCATGGAGTGATAATAAAATGACATAGTCTGTATATGAAAGAAGGCCACAGTGTTACCCATTGTTCATGAACTACCATTTTAAAACCTTAAATTTAGGAGTCTTGTTTCTTCAACCAAGACATGACCAGATTTGGATCACAGAGTAGGAGTTGTTAGCTAGCTAAACAACCATGCTGGATGATTTACTACTATATAAAACGGGATCCTTACTCAAATGTATCAAATGGTTTGCATTCTCAAGAAATATGGCCGGGTTGTGATAAGGTTTATTTTTAATTTTAATAATTTTATTTCATGATCATTTCAGTGTTTAATGTAATAAATACATAAATAAAGTTATAGAACTGTAGACTACAAAACTAAAACAATGAGAAAAGAGCAGTTTTGGGTGGTAGATCTCTGTTTCCATGACATATAAGTGGCCCCTTAATGACACAATCCTCTGATTCATTGTTACTATAAAAATGTTGAATACACAAGCTTTAATGGTTGGCAGCATTAGAAAGATTATCAGTGTGAGAGAAAATTAAAGCCAACAATTATCATAGAATGGGAGCACCTGGCTTGTTTAGCTGAAAGTCCCGTATCATTTTACAACCTATAGTTTTGATGCGGCTAATGCGCTCTTGTTTATTTGTGATTTTGATATTAGCCATTATTATGGGATTATAACAAAGGAATGTTAAGTGCAGGTTAATGCTCTTACTCAAACAAGCCTGGCAGTGCGTGAGAGTGGCCTTAACAGTGTATATATACGTGTCTCTTTGTGGTTTTATGCTGCACTGGATGTTCATTCATGTATAGCTCTCTTTGAGGGTTGTGGATGAAAGGCTCTAAGCACTTCTGACTGAATGAAGCAACAATACAAACATCACGGCCTGCTTGTTTTTGTCTGGCTTTGACGTCACCGAAACCCACAATCGCCATTATCAGTGCAAGCAGGTCTCTCTTTTGTTCACATAGTCAACTGAGAATCGGTAGTCAGACAGATCATCATTTTTTATCACTTTGATCAGTTGTTGCAGTAAAATATGTTCGAAGCATGAGATGACAGACAGAAAGGATGAGATAAGGGAGAGAGAGGAGGAGGAAGTACAAGTGAGAAGAAACATGATTCCCACTGAGAGGCATGAGAAAAAACACCAAGCCCCAGCGACTGCAGGAAAGATGGTGACAAACCGTTTTTCTCTGCACTCAAGTTTGTGGCTGATGGACAGCTTGTTGAATGCGCTTCGGGGAGCCCAAGGGATTTCTGTATGTTGCCACAAACATATTGATGCAGAAGGAAGCCCGTTCACAACATCCTCTTGCACTCTCAGTGATGCTTAAAACCCAGAAATACTCAGCAAAATACATATGGATTAAAAAACGGGGATGCTGTAATAACGGTTTAATGTGGTGTTTGACGGTATGAAAACAAACCCAAGGTGGAAGTAATTTTTTAGCCATTGTAAAGATGAAGAAAAAATGCTTTTATTGTGAAAAGCCTCTTGAAAGCGCTGAGTTTTGATCCATGTAAACTTAAAAGCCCTTTAACATCAGCAAATTTGTGTAAATATTTTGTTCATTAATTCAGCCGTTTACATATTTAGTTTAGAATGGGTCCTTTATTGAATTCCACACGTCGTGACACTTGCTCAGATTTGGAGTTTAATTTTTCGCTGTAGAAAGAAGTTTCAGTGTACAGTGGACGCTAATGTTTTTGTCACTTTTTAAGGAATCAAACTCAAAGTAATGTCAGTACTTCCCAGCTTTTATCGCTGCATGGCCATACTCTGTCCCGCACTCCATATTAGCCATTGTTGATCAACACACCTTTGTTGCTGCCACGGACGTCGCACACTCGTACGTCAGTGTCATGAGACACTCTCACAAACAAAATCACGGTTTAGTAGCGCAGCATGCTTACGGGAAAGTAACAGTAATCTAATTACTTGTTTTGCAGTAGTAATCTCTTACTTTACTCATTACTTGAAAAAGTAATCAGATTACAGTAAAGCATTACTTGTAACGCATTACTGCCCATCTCTGATCATATTTACAAACAGAACGAGATCAGTCAGATTGCAACTCCCTGGGTAGGGCAAATGATATATGATATATTACTCGATAGGGTTTCTTGAAGGTAAACTGTAAAACTGTGATTGCTCACCTGTCCAAGTTTGAGAAAAATACACATTGCAATCTACTCTTTCATTACTTTGTCATGAGTGCTCCTTCCTCAGTGTCAGGGCTAATTAGTAGTTAGGAATAAGTAATGAAGTCATGTTGTAAACTGCAGCAAAATAGCTCAATAACAGCTTCTTTTGATACTTTGTCAAGGGCGCGAAAGGCTACACAGGGTCCTTTTTTTCATCAAGGAGGGGCTTTGAGGGGCCTTGCAGGGTTTCCGAGGCTTCATCTTACTTGGCACACGATTTGTTTGGGCAGCATGAAAGCATTAGATGGAACGTCGCCAACAAGCCAATGTTATATAAATTTAGGGCCTTGGATGCAAAGTTTTGCTAAGGATTCGATTTCGGAAGGGTAAAAGAAGTTGTGACTAGGGATCTTGCACATGAGGATGTGGAATTAAAAGTTCAGATAAATAGCACGGATCATAAAGTGCCTTAAGAGAGCTTATCCTCCTAAATTCAATACAGCTGCGCTTTTAGAAGACTTCATAAAGTTCGGATTTGTGTCAGCTGCAGGTAGTCAGAATGTTGGACAGTAAGAGGAGGAGGTTAGAGATGAGATAAAGACATGCATTCTTATCTCTTCTCCCCTTGTTTACTCTAATGCGCCGGTGAAGCTGAGGGCAGATCGACTCAGGAGTCAACACCCGGTTCAGGCAGATTAACTCGCAATAAGCTCATCTTCATTCATCACGCTGCTCGTCTTCGTGACGCACGCACACATGCACAAATGCCCACTTACACACACACACACACACACACACACGCTCGTTCAAGGACTGGAAGATGGATCTGGATTGAATCCTCCAATTGGCTAATTCCAGTTTCATGACTATTACTGAGGATCGTCTGTGTGTATAAAATGAGACACAAAACTTTTAAATTATTTTTCGTTCGCTCTGAGCTAATAAAAAAAATAAAATGCCAGTGCTCTCACGTTACACTTGGCAGATCCAATCTCATTGTAATTTTCCACCTGTTAATATCAGACTTTACCTGCTGCACATGGAATCTTAAAGGAAAACTAGCTGAATTCACTTATTTTTAAATCTTTTTGCTTTTTTGTAAAGTACTGTTTTTATTGGATGGACACACAGTTTGCTCATTATTATATAAAATAAAGCAGACAGAAGATTCCAAAATTGATTTCAAGCGGAAGTGCTAACTGGAGTATATTTTTGATAAACATTAAAACTTTGTACTCAAATACGTAATCTATGTTTTTTCATGCTTGTCTTTGTAAGAGATACATAAGAAATATTCAGATACATTTTGTCTGACACTGAAATTATTGACCTTTTTTTCAGTCTTTTATATATATTTAAATGTACAAGTCTGCTCGTGACTCACATGAGTTTGCATGTGTTCACAGAGGGGCGTTTTCAGAGGTGGTCTTGGCCCAGGAGAAGCTGACCAGCCGTATGTTTGCAGTGAAATGCATCCCTAAGAAGGCTCTGAAGGGGAAGGAGAGCAGCATCGAGAATGAGATTGCCGTGCTGAGGAAGTGAGTGCTGTGACACGAGAACACAAACATAAGTCTACTAATTCCTGGTTACCGGGGCAACTGTGCATCTCTGATGCATCATACCCCACCAAGCCCCCCCCCCCCCAGGTCACGATCCACAGCCTGCCTACCCTAATACAAACAATATTCAGGACTGAAAATTCTGTCAGTGTAGCAGCTGCAAAACATTAACGTCAAGAGTTAGGCTAAGAACACTGTTTGTTATACGGCGTTTCTTGTTGGTGTTTAAAGTACATGTTAGATTCAACTTTACAATGTCACACAAGAGCCGAACAAACACTTTTGTGCTTAAGTAACAGAATTTAGAATTTTGCTTAAAGGTCTGAATGGACAGCAAAGTCATTTAAGTAGCAAGTCTCTGCAATCAGCAGGAACATTGTCTCTGCCCAGATACTTGAGCAGTTATTTTGAAGTCATCAAATCGGTTTAAAATCACTTCAAATCTTTGTTGACTTTGCCCCAAAATAAGGTTTCAGTATTTTTATATTTTTTCCCCATGCCAGTTATACAAATACACACAAAATGACGTGATAATGACGTTTTCAATCACTGATACAATATTATCACAATACTTCACTCACAAAGTGATATTATTGTGAATTTTGCATTATACTTAGTATTGCGATAGTAAGTTATTTCTACCAACCCGTCACTAAAAGACGCCATAAATGTTGACATAAGGCAAAGTCGGTCTGCAATTGAGTGGGGTCAAGTTGCCAATTGCATCCAGTCTGTTTCTGATATGACAGCAATTAATTAAAATAAATTGTTGAAAAACATATGTGTATGTGTCTGCATGGACAGAAATTTTCATTTTACTATTACCTTTCGCTCAGCAGCCTTCCTGTTCTGTCATCATCATCATCATTTATTTATATAGCACTTTAAAAACACACCTGGTAGACCAAAGTGCTGTACAATACAAATATAAATATAATAATAGATAGCAGAAACCAGACATAGCAATAAAATTTAAGAAAGGGAAGTTACCCACAGAGTTAAAAGCCAGGGAATAAAAATAGGTTTTTAATAAGGACTTAAAAACTGGCACTGATGAAGCCTGTCTAATATGGAGAGGAAGGTTATTCCAAAGCATCTGCGCTGCAACAGAGAACGCTCGGTCTCCTCTAAGTTTCAGTCGTGACTTTGGGACTGAAAGCAACAAATGCTCAGCTGACTGAAGGGAATGAATGAGGACATGGGGCTTCAACAAGTCAGACAAATAAACAGGTGCCAGACCATTTAGAGATTTAAAAACCAATAAAAGGACTTTAAAACGGATCCTAAATTCAATTGGAAGCCAGTGTAGAGAGGCCAAAATCGGAGTGATGTGGTCAAATTTCCTTCTGCCAGTTAAAAATCATGCCGCAGTTAAAAATCGTGCCGCAGCAACCCTATTAAAAGAGAATTGCAATAATCTAAACGTGAAGTAATAAAGGCACGAATAACACTTTCCAAGTCACTCTTGAAAAGAAAGGGCTTAACCTTCGTTAAACGTCTGAGGTGATAGAATGCTGATTTTACCCCCCCGTTTATGTGGTCATCAAAGGTAGGTGAAGATGACCAGCTGTATGTTTGCGATCGAACTCTTTAGTTGGGAAGTCAAAGCTGCAAGATCAACATCTGGAGCATGAGAAAAACGATTTGGGCCAAATAAGATCACTTCTGTCTTCCGATCATTAAAATTTAAAAAGTTTTTTGCCATCCATGCTTTAACATCACTAAGGCAGTCAAGCAGAGGTTGACTTGGGAGACTATCAGAATGACTAAAAGGTAAATAAAGCTGGCAGTCATCTGCATATAGATGGAATGACACTTTATGTTTTCGGAAAATCGCGCCAAGAGGCAAAAGGTACAGTGAAAACAATAATGGCCCAAGATGTCTGTGAAGGTTCTCAGTCATCCCCTATGTAGCCGGTGTATCAGAGAAACTCAGGAGATTTTAAAGGATAAAGGTCACTCTTTCGAGGATGCCAACGTTCACATTTTGGACAGAGAGGACAGATGGTTTGAAAGAGGAGTGAAAGAAGCCATTTACGTCCAGAATCAGAATCAGAATCAGAATGGTTTATTGCCAGATGTTGAGGTTTACAACATTAGGAAATTGCTGCGGTGCTTCAGTGCAGACAATAAGAATTAAAGTGCTATGTAGAAAGAAAGATAGATATGTGCATGAGATATACATGAGATATATACATGAGAATAAGAATTATGAGTGCTACGTAGAAAGATATATACATGAGTGCAGGTGGTGATCAGAGCCAAACATGAAATGATGCTGTGACACAGCGTAGGGTCATGTGTTAGTGGCGGGGACAGTCATGTGGTTATTGTTCATGTGTCCAACAGCAGAGGGGAAGAAACTGTTCTTGTGGCGAGAGGTTCTGGTGCGAATGGACCGGAGCCTCCTGCCTGAGGGGAGCAGGTCAAACAGACTGTGTCCAGGGTGAGAAGGGTCAGCTGAGATCCGGGCTGCACGCCGCAGTGTCCTGGAGGTGTACAGGTCCTGCAGAGATGGGAGTCTGCAGCCAATCACCTTCTCAGCAGAGCGCACAACACGCTGCAGTCTCTGTTTGTCCCTGATAGTGGCTCCAGCGTACCACACGGTGATGGAGGAGGTGAGGATGGACTCGATGATTGCAGTGTAGAATTGCATCATCGTCCGTGTTGGCAGGTTGAATTTCTTCAGCTGCCTCAGGAAGTACATCCTCTGCTGGGCTTTCTTGATGACGGAGGTGATGGTGGGCTCCCACTTCAGGTCCTGGGTGATGGTGGTACCCAGGAAGCGGAATGAGTCCACAGAGGTGATGGGGGTGTCAGTCAGGATGATGGGGGGGAGTGGGGCTGTGTGCTTCCTGAAGTCCACAATAATCTCCACTGTCTTCTGGGCATTCAGCACCAGGTTGTTGTGGCTGCACCAAGACACCAGACGTTCAACCTCCCTCCTGTAGGCAGACTCGTCCCCGTCCGAGATGAGCCCAATGACGGTGGTGTCATCTGCGAACTTGATTAGCTTGACAGACTGGTGGGTGGAGGTGCAGCAGTTGGTGTACAGGGAGAAGAGCAGAGGAGAAAGAACACAGCCCTGAGGGGAGCCGGTGCTGATGGTCCGGGAGTCCGAGACATTCTTTCCCAGCCTCACGTGCTGCTTCCTGTCCGTCAGGAAGTCAGTGATCCACCGGCAGATGGGATCAGGCACATTCATCTGGGAAAGCTTGCCTCGGAGATGGTCTGGAAGGATGGTGTTGAAGGCAGAGCTGAAGTCCACAAACAGGATCCTGGCGTAGGTTCCTGGGGAGTCCAGATGCTGCAGGATGAAGTGTAGGGCCATGTTGATGGCGTCGTCTACAGACCTGTTGGCTCTATATGCAAACTGCAGGGGGTCCAGGAGGGGGGCCGTGAGGGTCTTGAGATGGGAGAGAACTAGGCGCTCAAATGACTTCATGACCACAGATGTCAGAGCCACGGGTCTGTAGTCATTTAGTCCAGTGATCCTAGGTTTCTTGGGGACAGGGATTATGGTAGAGGACTTGAAGCAGGCAGGCACATGACATGCCTGCAGTGAGGAGTTGAAAAGTTGAGGAGTTGGTGCACCCAAACGTACAGTGAGGGTGTGCTGGGACCGTCTAGCAGAGGCCCTGGTCCGCAAGATCTTCAACACACACCTCCAGCAGAGCTTCAACAGCATTCCGCGGGAGACTGGAGACATTGAGTCCGAATGGACCATGTTCAGCACCTCCATTGCCGAAGACACTGCATGGAGCTGCGGCCGCAAGGTAGTTGGTGCCTGTCGTGGTGGTAACCCCCGAACCAAATGGTGGACACCTGAGGTGAGGGGAGCCACCAAGCTGAAGAAGGAGTCCTACCGGGCTTGGTTAGCCTGTGGGATTCCGGAGGCAGCTGATAGGTACCGACAGGCCAAGCGGAATGCGGCGCAGGCGGTGGCGGAAGCAAAAATTCGGGTGTGGGAGGAGCGGTGTTCTACCTGCACTGTGTATAGTGGAGTGCTGCTGACTGCGACTGAGAAAATCGTCAGGTGGTGGTGGAAGGAATACTTTGAGGACCTCCTCATGTCATGGTCCTGAGTCTGCCGACTCAGTGTTTTGTGTTTCTTTATGCTTTTGTTTATTCTGAGTATGTATTCTGTTATAATTTGCCATTTGTTAAGGTTATGTTCTGTGCCTGCCTGCTCCCACTTCTCTGTGTTCCCTCCGTCTGTCCATGGTGTCACACTGTCTTTCTTGTGAATCTGTCTGTTTAGTTCAGTGTCTTGTCTGGTTCTGTGTCTGTGAGTTTCCTGTTTTATTCTGAAGGTCTCTGTCTCATGCGAGTGTGTTCAGTTTACATTTCCCCTGTCCTGTCAGCTTTGATTTCTCCCAGGTGTGTTCCCCTCCTGTTGCTCATCCCTTGATTGCTGCTATGTGTATTTAAACCCTGTGTGTTCTCCGGCCTGTTGCTGGTTTGTCTGTGTTCCACGGTGTCCTGTTCCTCGTCTGCGATGCTCTGCCGCTCACCCCGTTCTGGTATCATCTCAGGTTTGTTATTTAGCTTTCCCAATTTAGGTTTCTTTAGTTTTGTCATCCCTCATTGCCTGTTTTGCCACTATACCACCGTGTAAATAAACATCACTAGCATTATCATCGACTGCCTGCATTTTGGGTCCTTTTTCCCTCAACACCACACTGCTCGCCTCGGCAGCCGTGACAGTACGAACCGGCCAAACATGGACCCAGCGGCATTCGCACCTTCCAAGGAGCTTAGGGAGGAATTAATTGATTCAGTCTCAAGATGGACTAATCTGTGGCTAGAGCATGAGGGGGAGGAATTTCGTCATGCTCTGGAGGCCCGACTACAGCGGCTAGTTTCCAATCACCCCTGGCTGCTGGATTCCCTTCACCCACTCCTACAGGACTTCATCCTCAAAACACTTCACCTTCATCCCCCAAATGTGACAGCTGGCCTGCCCGGCTTACCACAAGATTCTCTCCCCAGTCCACCAGATAGTGATGGGTCGTTCGCGAACGAAATGGCTCTTAGAGCCGACTCTTTGACGTGAACGACGCGAGCCGGCTCCTTATCGCGACCGTCGCATTTTTTATTTTTTTTCCCCCCCCTCTTTCTCTCACCCTCTCTCTCGCACTTTTTTCCGCTTCACTCTGCACGCGAGTCTTGTGCTTTATGCTGGGCAGAGGGGGGAGGGGTGGTAGTTACACTCAATAGTGCAGGAACAGAGCGGGAGGGAGAGACAGAGAAAGAGAGCCAGGGACAACATCACATTAGAAAGGTATAGTAATCATCCACAACTATTTTCAGTTGCAGATGATAAAGGATTCAGAAAGTTTATTCATGCGGGCCCATATGACAGAGAATATGCATGTTCTTTTTGTTTTCATATTATAATTTATATTTAATTGTGTTGTAGTTTGCAGTGTTTTGTGTTGTTTCACTTTAAATTTGTAAAAGGAAAAAGCGGAAAATTGAAATAGTTAAAAGTTGAAATGTGAATAGTTGATTTTTGTATTATATGATTTATTTATTACTTTTTTTTTTTTTTTTTTTTGTGGAGTGAATAAATAAAAGTATATTTACGGTGGCCCCTAGAGACAAAGCACGTAAAAACTCCAAAACACGTACGAACTCTGAAGCACATACAAACCCTGAAGCACGTAAAAACTCCAAAACACGTACGAACTCTGAAGCACGTACAAACTCCAAAACACATACGAACTCTGAAGCACATACAAACCCTGAAGCACGTACAAACTCCAAAACACGTACCAACTCTGAAGCACATACAAACCCTGAAGCACGTACAAACTCCAAAACACGTACCAACTCTGAAGCACATACAAACCCTGAAGCACGTAAAAACTCCAAAACACGTACAAACTCTGAAGCACATACAAACCCTGAAGCACGTACAAACTCCAAAACACGTACAAACACGCACAAACTCCAAAACACGTAAAAACTCAGAAGCACATAAAAACTCAAAACACGTACAAAAGACAACAGAAGTGCTCCTGGATGCTGGGCGCAGTGTTGAGCTTTTGTTACCTAGTGGCTACACAAGCCAGCAAGTACCAACGACCAGATTTGGTGTGTGGTAATAACAGGTAAATGACCTTTTTTTTTTTTTTTTTAAATTATTTGAACATATATGAGTGCCTGTGTATAAATACACAAACAATACACACATGCTTTCAATTGTGTAATTTAAGTGATCTAGTAGCTCTGCTTTGGAAGTTCAGTTCATGCTAGAAATGTGTTTTATATTTATATATAAACATATATAAATAAAACCACTTTTTTTACGTTAGTAATTCCTTTTGTGCACAATTTTATATTATTGTTAATAATAAATTAATTAAAGCAACAAAACAACCTGAAGAGCCGGTTCGGAGCCGAAAGAGCCGGCTCTTTTTAGTGAGCTGAACCGAAAGAGCCGGATCTCTAAAAAGAGCCGGAAATCCCATCACTAGTTGCCCCTTCTCCCAGGCGGAAGTGACGTCCACACTGCCGTCAGTTACCGGCAGATTCAGTGAGTCAAGAACAGTGTTTTTGTTTTTTTCTGCTCCATCTGAGCCTGCATTCACGAACACTGTCAGTTATTCCTGAGTCTAGAAATTCAATGCCAGTTAACTCAGGTTTATTCAAATTTGAAAAGATTAATTTAGAAACAGTTAATACTTTGTCAAACACTTCAAAGTCTGTTAACACCCGCTCTGAGGATTTAAAGGACTACTTTCATTTTGCTTCTTCCGAGTCCAGTGTTATGCTAACCAGGACTTTTAGTCCGAAATCTGAAAATGAGAAGGACTATCTACTGACTGCTCAGTCAGAGCGTGGAACTCTTCCCACAAAGACTGGTTCTTCAATGTCTGCAGCTCAGTTAGCCGCCCGGCCAGAAGCTCAGTCTCCAACTCCACCACCGTTGTCATCCCAACCATTATTTCAGTCGCCCTCAGTTCAGCCTCATGTTCAGCAGCCACTAGCCCTGCGTCACTTGCTCCTCCTGTACAACAATTCAAGTCAATTCAACCTGAAGTGAATTGTTTTTCATCCATCCATTCTAAGCAGAGAGACAAACCCATTAAAACTTATCATTCCTCAAAAGCTGTCCAGTTCTGAGACTATGATGCACTCCAGGGCCTCCCCAGAGGCTGGGGTTCAGCCCCAGCAGACTCTGGACCCCTGGAGGTTAAGAAGCCAGCTGAGGACTGCACCCGGCTGTCGCTGCCTGAGCAGAGTCAATGCTCTGCGCAGCTGCAGTCTGCTATGTGTTTGCCAGAGGCCACCGTGCCTGCTGGTTCAGCCCTGCGTGTGCCAGGGGCCCCTGTGCCCACTGGTTTTGGGACTGTTTTTGCTGAGTGGCCCGAGGAGCCCGTCCAGCAACCTGCCTCGTCAGCTGGGGGGCCCGAGGAGCCCGTCCAGCCACCAGCTGCTCTACCATCAGCTTCACCCACGCTGTCGCCTGGTCCAGCGGCAGCCTCTTGCGCCTCGCCTGGTCCAGCGGCTTCAGCTACATAGATCACTTAAATTACACAAGCACTCATATATATTCAAATAATTTAAAAAAAAACATGTTCATTTACCTGTTACTACCACACACCAAATCCGGTCGTTCTTAATTGCTGGCTTGTGTAGCCTCTAGCTAACAAAAGCTCAACACTGCGCCTAGCATCCTGGAGCACTTCTGTTGTCTTTTGTTTTGGAGTTTGTACGTGCTTTGTCTCTAGGGGCCACCGTAAATATACTTTTATTTATTCACTCCACATAAAATGTAATAAATAAATCATTTAATACAGAAACCAACTATTCACATTTCAACTTTTAACTACTTAAATTTTCAGCTTTTTCCTTTTAAACAAATTTAAAATGAAACAACACAAAACACTGCAAACCACAACACCATTAAATATAAATTAAAATATGAAAACAAAAAGAAGATGCACATTCTCTGTCATATGGGCCTGCATGAATAAACTTTCTGAATCCTTTAACATCCACAACTATGATTACTATACCTTTCTAATGTGACGTTGTTGTCCCTGGCTCTCTTTCTCTCTTTCCCTCCTGCTCTGTTCCTGTGCTACTGCGAGTGTAACTACCACCCCTCCCCCCTCATCCCAGCGGAAAGCACAAGGCTCGCATGCGGAGTGAAGTGGAAAAAAAGTGCGAGAGAGAGAGATGGTGTGAGAGAGAGAGAGAGGGTGAGAGAAGGGAAAAACAAAAAAACACGGCTTGCAATAAGGAGCCGGCTCGCGTCGTTCACGTCAAAGAGCCGGCTCTAAGAGCCATTTCGTTCGCGACTGACACATCACTAGTGTAAAGTGACTCACTCTTTTGGAGTACAGTCAGTATCGGCCTGCATCCTCACTGCAGTCACATTATCGAGGTTACGACCTGACAGCACTGCGTGGTTTCTACCGTAGAAAGACACCACACTGGGAGTGATGGAGGAGATCTCTGGGATCTGACAGTAAGACAAAAAATGATCAGCTTTAATCCACGGCCATCAGCTGATGTTGGAAGCTTTGAACACGAATAAGGTGTCAGAGGAACAATGAGTTTGAGGACTGAGGTTCAGACTCACAGAGAAGTTCTTCCCAGACTGCACATTTTGGCAAACGCTGTCCTGCAGGAGGAAGCAGAGGGAATCAATATGGCAGGTTTACTGTCATTGTCTAAAGAAACTATGTAGGACTGATGAGAATGGAAGTTCTGTCTTATTTACAAGGAAAGAATTTAATCACGATTTTTGTCAAGCAACTGAATTGGTATTTGTGAGTTGTCATAATCACTTAACATATTATTGCATATAATATTGCTGCTTTTGAGAAGCAATAGATATTTGAACATTAGACCAACCCACCCTTAATAATGATTGAAAAATCTCAAAAGTAATATAAACTTAAAGTGGAAGACTTAATTATATGATAAGATAGACTTTCTTATTCCCAAAAGTAGATTTAAAAAAGATACATCAAAATAGCCTAAACATGTAGAATGGTATCAGCGAAATAAAATTAAAACAAATATGTTAATGAGGAAAAACCTGAACTAGGTAAACTAAAGGCATGAATTATTACATTGATCTCTGATCGGCCCAGGAACATCTGTTTGTGTTCCATCCACAACCAGCTTTGATGCACTGCTGACACCTGAAGAGAAACAATCACATATTAGTGTTGAAATCATCAAGAAAAAGATGTCCAAAAATACAACATAAAACAAAGAGACTCCTCAGTAGTAATACATTTTACTTGGTGATGACACATAATGTTGTGTTATTAGTGATCCATCTTCATAATCTTTATAATTGATTGGACTTACAAGACTGAACTTGGTGGTCCACTGATGTCAGAGCAGTTAGTCAACCTCAGCTGTTCTGACAGTTGTGTTGAACCAAGTCTAAATTTCACTGTGACATGCAGACCTGTTAAATAAAAAAAAAAAAAAAAAAAACACGATCAGTGTCATAGCCTTCAATTGCTAATTTTTAGACATATATGTTTAATGAGTTGCAACAGTTTGTAATAACGAACAGCTCAGATTTGTCAACTAGTAAAGAATATTTCATCTGTCAGAGTCAGCTCTGTAATGTTTCTATTTTGCTTTTTGGGAAGTGTTGCAGATCAGTAAGCAGGTCTGACTGCAAAGTATTTCATTCGTTGGATTATTTATGAAAACTCACTGACCATCAGCAGGAAGTGTACGATCAGACAGGATGCAGGTGCATTGTGGGAACTGTGGAGGAGGGTTATTCAAAGCACAAATCGAGCTGGACCTTGCAGTGAACTGACAGGTAAAGTTGGACGACACTTCCTGGCCCACAGTCAAGTGTGTGTGGATTTTTAGTAAAATCTGAAAATGAAGAACATGTGTGAGAAATACCTGAAAGCCACAAATGATCACAGTCCCGAGTGTGTTTGTAAGCTGTACCTGTCCGTTTGTGTCCTTTTCAACTTTGTGGGAAATCATTTTGTGCTGGGACTCATCAGGAATGGACAGCCAGTCTGAATCTGTGCAGTCATCTTCAAATGTGCAGCTAGGAGAAGAAGGAGAAATGATCACCAAGTTCAGAATAGTTTGGAGACATCAGCTGCAGATGTTGTTTCTCTCACCAGCTTTTAGAGCCACACCAACCACAGTATGGATCCTGTGCAGACCAACACTCCTGCACATTTGTGTACGTGCTGCACTTTGACACAGGAACTCGCCTTATCTAGAACAACAAACACTTTAAAATGCAACACAGGTACATGTGACATTAAGATAATCAGTAAATAATTTAAGTACCTGGTTTCTAAATGGCACATACACATGTTTATGACCCACTGGATCCAGATGTAATTTGGGAAACACTTTGCGATCATCACTTGTCCTGTAGAGCACCGTGGGACAGGCAGCGTGATAGTTCCTGTCCACAGACAGCTGACAACAAGAATTTGTGAAAATAAGAATTCACGTTTTTATGTTTAATGAACATTTCAATTGCTTATTTTTCTCTGACCACTATCTTCCAAATGAAAGGCTGTTTATTTTAAGTTTTCCCTCGTTCATAAGAAGTTCTCATGTGTTTGTGCTGCTTGGATTCAGTGTCATGCTGATATCTGCTGTATATGTTGTGAAACAGTCGGTATTTCTTATCTGTAAAACAAACTTTCCGACTTAATCACAAACTGTGATCAAAGAGTCGATATTAGGGCTGGGTATCGTCACTGATTTCTAGAATCGATTCAATTCCGATTCACAAGGTCCCGAATCGATTCGATCCACGATTCGATTTAATTCGATTCGATTCGATTTAAATCTGGGAAATTTTGACAGTCAGAGATATAATTCAGATCAGGACATTTACATATTTTTGTATCTATAAAAAGGAAGCTGACACTCTCAAGACTTTATCCAAGCAGATGCCTTTGTGTCAAAGTAGCTGAAGATAAAACACAGAAAAACATGTAGGTGATTTTCCTGGCCTGGGATTTTATAAAAATATTCTGCAGTACATCAAAAACGAAAGAAAACCATTAATTAATCAACATTACCTCTGACGTTACAGCGGTTTTATTAGAGACATGGCTAAGCATTTTGCATTTTGAATAATTTTAAAAAGTTTCAATTTGTTCAGTATTGAACAGCAGAAATGAGGTCTTCTTTTCGGAAGAATGTAAAAGGGGAAAAAACAGCGGCCGACAGCGCTGTAAGCAACAGTAGACTTGTGTAACAAGCAAGCGAATAATGAAGAAAGCGAAACTGTTCGAGAGAGAGGGGGGGGGGGGGGGAGAGGGGGAGGGAGAGAGGGAGAGAGAGAGAGAGCTGCGCATCGCAATGGAAGCAAAACAGTAAAAGAGTGAATTCATGACAATGTTTATGTGAAGCGTTTGGATCTTCTTTTGCTGCTGATTCGGTCAATATTGTTTGGAGAGAGATCAAACTAACAGCTTTAGAATCAGCGCATAAAGGGCGTGAACACAAAGCGCGGACCCGGATCAGCGAGCTGTCGGCTTTCAGCCCCGACTGTGAGAAAGGCGACATCTAACTGATTCTGATCCGCGGGTCGCGCTGTGTGTTTAAGTCTATGTGCAGAATCCCTGTACCTGCTCTCATTTACTGTTTGGTGGTTCTTGAAATTTTGTGAGATGTCACCAGAGATTCTGGCATTTCGGACAAAATAAATTTATATTAAAAAATCGATTCAGGATTTTAATGAATCGACTTTACGTTATCCAAGCCAGAATCGATTTTAATCGATGAATCGATTATAAAAACCCACCCCTAGTCGATATGACCGAAAAACTCAAACCATGACAACATCCCTCTCAGCTTGTTTCTCTATCTCTTGCTCTCGTCATCCATCCATCCATTCGCTTCCGCTTATCCTTTTCAGGGTCGCGGGGGGCGCTGGAGCCTATCCCAGCTGTCATACGGCGAGAGGCCGGGTACACCCTGGACAGGTCGCAGGGCCAACACACAGGGACAGACAACCATTCGCACTCACTTTCATTCGCACATTCACACCTAGTGACAATTTGGATTATGCAATTAACCTGTCCCCACAAGCTGCATGTCTTTGGACGGTGGGAGGAAGCCGGAGTACCCGGAGGGAACCCACGCAAACACGGGGAGAACATGCAACCTTGCTCTCGTCATATTCAATAAAATACTTGTTGAAGCTTTTTGAGCTTTCAGGGTCACAGCTCTCATCTCTCCACTCCACAAACAAAACCTTGCAGTGTGTGAGCAGATGAACTCACAGTGAGACTAAGAGCACACAAAGAAGCTACAGGGACCACAAGTGACTGCAGTTTGCAGCAGACTTCAACAATGAAATAAAATGAGACTAGTTCAAATAAGCAAGCTAAAAAATCATGAATAATTTGCCTCTTAAAAAGTTTTGGTTTTTATTTATCTTGGGTCAACGGTTGTTCGTGATTTTATGAATAGATGCTAATTCAACAAATATATTTTGGTGACAGAACTATCTTTCATGTTTGTTTCATGTGAGGAAGCCAGTGCATTTCAGGATGATGAAATGGCATCTTAAAATCAGGCTGGTAAACTAAGTACTTTAGATGTTTCATTTCATACACACCTTAATGAGCTGGCCGTCTCCTGTCCCAATGAAGAAAACCATCCAGCCTCTCTGCCTCACTGCCAGCACAGAGGTCATGTAGCTGTGCCTGAAGAGGACTGCCTTAGGTTTTAGGATCTTTGGCTGAGAAACAAACACACTGATCATCAAATCTGATATTGTAGATATGTTAAGATTAGAACTCAAGATGGTTAAAATAGAAATAAGTTGTATTCCCTCCAAACCTAATGAAGTGCTTTAAATCTATGAACCCAAACAGCATATTCATTAATTGTGTTTACACCTTGAGAAATCACATACTCAGCTTGAAAATCATTCAAATATGATTTAATGGTGAATAAACTGAATCAACTATGATGCAATTTTCTTATATATAATTAAAGAATGTGCTATTTCAAGGGTTCACAGAATTTCATGAAGTATGGGAGTAACTATTATACAGATAATGAATCTTTATGAAGTCACATGAGAGCAATGACCACAACTGACATCTGTCACCACAGCAGCACCTCTGCTAGTGACTAATTAACTGACCTCTCACTAGGAGCATGATAGTGTGGGGACAGTGGCACTGAGAATTTAGAGACCCATTGATATGAGGAACCGTGGTAATGTAGGGATGGAAAGTGTCTTTTTGTTTGCATTTTTAAAAATTATTTCCAAGTAATCACTGTTATGGTTAGAACGGCGTGGTGGAGTGACTGAACTATAATTCCAAAAAGGTAACGGCTCTTTCATACCGCCTTCACCCTTTACAAATGATAAACAGTAGTTTAGTCCATTTCGTAGTGGGATGTGCCTCCACATCACAGAAACAAAGCAACATCTGGGTATCAAAGAAAAAAAAAGTAGAAGTCAAAGCAAACTGATCAGCAGCCGTTACGATGGCAAAATATTGTAACACAAGGGGAACTCCTACAGAAGCAAATAGAAGTTTTTCCAAGTAATGATTTGTACTCTCAGCAGTTTCAGCTGAAGGTTTAGCATCACTGAGACCAAGCAGCATTTTGCTTCAGGATGGTGAAGTGCTATTTTTAAAATATTATTTCATTGTATATTTCTAATATTACATTTTTTTACATTTCAAAGTTTGTCATAAATCAGAAAACTTTATTGTAGGACAGAAAACTAACCTCCAGTGCAATGGTTGATTTTAATTTCTTTTTGTTAAAAATATAAAATAAAAAGATTTGAAACTGATGTTGATCAAATAGTGATGAAGTCAAACATCATTCAGTGAAACTCAGTTTGTTTGTCACATGCACCAGCAGACATACCAGCAGCTTAAATAATTCAGACTCCTTTTTCTTGTGTCTTCAGTAAAACTTTTGAATTTCTTTGATTTTGTGTAGAAATTAACAGAGATATTGTTTTTTAAACCGCTTTTTGCCTCATATTTTCTATCTATCTTATTTTTTTTATTATGGTAATTATTGGCTTCTCCTTTTTATATTCATAAAAATACAAATATGAATTCATTTACTATATGTATTTTTACATTATATAAACCTATTATACATATATATATGTATAATAGGTTTATATATATATATATATATATATATATATTTCTTTTTTTTTTTTTTACGGGAAAGTTTGAGCCTAACATTAACTGTTTATGTGAAGTAGCAGACTGAGTCTGAATCGATTGATGTTTCTAGTTTTGTGACCACACTGTGTGATAAAGTAATCTGCCTCTCTGTGAACATTTTGCTTTCATGATTGTCCACATGAAAATGTGGAGGCACAGATGGAAACTACATTCAGGAACCATTCAGAACATGTTTAGAAGTTATACAGCGACCCACCGTCACTTCTGATGGCACAGAGGTATAGAAGTCTGGATCTCTGTCGGTGTTCCTGCTGTAATCAGGGCTGATGTCAAACACCATCAGCTTGGTGTCGGTATCTCCTCCATCCACACTGAACACGCCGCTCCAAAGCACCGGCTGCTCCCCCGGGATGACCGAGGAGGCCACGAGTCTGCTGCTGTCACCGTCAGAGACACTGAGAGTCGCGCCCCGCAGAGACTTGAGTGTATCAGTTTTGCTTTTTTCGCCTTTGAGCCAAATGAGACGGACTCTGTTTGTTTGAGCTGAGAGCGCGTTGGAGAACAGATAGATGGTTGAATTAAGCTGAAACCCATCAACAAACTCCACATCACCTTTACTTGTGATCCCAGGTGTGCCTGAAGCTCCATCAGTTAGAGAAAATATACCTCCACCTTGTTTGTTATCTGTATTATGAAGTATGATAGTCTTCTGATTGATACCACACTTGTTGTTTTCGGGCTTTTCTCTGTTTTGTTTGATCGCGGTCAGAATGTAAGTGTCAGTCTGAGTTTTCTTCTTCACATCCACCAGAAAGCTGACTGACCTGCTGCTGCTTTTCAGAGGTCCCACCTGGATGTGTTCTCTGTACAGAAGGTTGGAGATGTTCTTCAGGTCCAGAACCTCGCAGTAACTGCAGTTATCGTCAGTCACACCGCAGCTGATCAGAGAGTCGTTGCTTGTAAAAGGCAACAACACGTTGATGCTGAAAGTTGCGTTCCCCTCAGCTGTGTCAGAAACCCGGTGAAACTGCACATCATCCTGCTGGTTTCCGGTCTTTATTATTCCCCTCTGGGTCAGACTGTTGATCAGAGTCAGGTCGTGGCTCAGCTGGTACAGCCTCTCCTCTGTGGCGATGTAAACCGTGTTGCGGGTCACGGCTAATTGGCGGATATTTCCATCAAATGTAAAGCCTCCATCCTCCACCAGGCACAAACTCGGTTTTCCCAAAAGAACAGAAAGCAGAGCGAGCAGCAGGATCATCTTGTAGCAGCAGTGATACTTGTGTCTGGGACACCGTCATACACTGAAGGTCTGCACGGCACTCTGCTCTGAGACACAGTGCCTCTAGACTCATGCGTAAAAGCGCAGTGCGCCTCTGCTGAGAAGAGAAGTGTTGAAAGTGGAAGGAGGCCCGCCCAGCTAATAGAAAAATCAGATTCCAATTTTAGGATTTAACATTTAATATTTTCTCTCAGCTGTTTTCTCTACTTTCTGCCATGTTCTGAGAGTCTGTACAGTTTAGTGTTCATTAGAACCTCAACAAAATCAAAACAGTTACAGCACTCAGCTACTGAGAAAGCGTTTGTTGAACCTTCAGTAAGTTGTTACACACTGAAGGAAGACAATGTTCGTGCAGGTGCACACTGAGGTTTATTAATCTGAAACATACCAGAATACTAGTTCTGTGTTGCTGTTGACTTCCATTACCATGACTGGCCTGCGTTACTTTTGTAAGGGATTACTTTATCAGTCACTCATTTGTCTGAGCAGCCACTGCCACCTACTGGAGACACTGAAAATCGCCTTAGAGCCACATCAGGTGAGAGCAAATGAGCTTTTTCACTCTGTACTGTGATGTCAAAGGATACACACTGTATGGTTTTAATGAAGACAGAATATTTTCATTCGATGTGTTTTTAACATAATCTTTACATCAGTTGCATTGAACACAGGCCCACTGATCCATGCAATCACGAAGTCTGTGCTGGCTTTGAAAAGTCGCAGAACTTCCTACAAGTTCTAATGACAGAACCACTAAGGCGACATCTAGTGTCACCTCTGTGAAATTATTTTCTCAAGTTTCTGGCATCTTATATCATATTATTGATCACCGACCAATAATATGATAATATGACTTCTTCTACTCTGACAGAGACCACCAGACTGTTATTACCGACAAATGTCAGTAATAACAACCTTTTTATTTATTCCTATTTCTGATGCTAGTCTGAACAAAGTGATGGTAACAACACAACTGCGACACACCAACCAGGACCAGAGCCCCAGCCAGGAGGCAGAGCACACCCAGAACCCCAAGTCCCCAAGCCAGGGCAGCCAGGCTACCAGGCCAGTAACCTATGTCTGCCAGCACAGACCCATCCCCAGCCCTGCTCCATGCATTCACTAGAAAAACACCACCCAAAGAGCCACCAGATCGTCATCCAGGTTATGACCACAGCCCCTGGGTTGAGCCCCCCAAGAAACCCGTCCCTAGGGAATCCCCAGACACCCCAAGCCCATACCTAGCCCCAATATCAACCACAATAATAAAGTCAGGACAAAACCACGACCCCCCCCCCCCGATTGATCTAATGTTGTGGCAGAAGCTTTATCAAGACTAATATGATCTAAAATGAATTTAAATGTTTTTAAGCATTTCTGAGACTAGAAGTTTTGGTCTAGGCTCACTGATAAATCTGCATCCCACTTTGCAATAGAAAGGCATATTGATTCACCTTTTTTGGAGAAGTAAATTTGTAAACTTCAAACCCCAAACAGTAAATTTGGGGTTTGAAGATTAAGGAATTGTACCACACTTGATGGTGTTTGTAATTCAACTGGATTAGGTTTACATTTCTTTTTTGTTATAGACTTGATAATAGACTTAGAATTAGAATTTACTATAGATAGAGGTTATAGACAGAGCTATAGAGCTTTATAAGATTTAGCAATTTAAACTTCAATTTAACAATTTGATATTGAAGAATGTTTCAGTGATTACTAATTCATGTAAGGCAAGACAAAGTGTGACAACCAACCAAGGTCTATCTCAGGCTGGACTGGGACAAAACAATTGGCCCTGGCATTTTTCATCCAAGTGGCCCAGGATGATAACGAGATGATGATGGATCGCTGGACAAGAAATGAACAAATGGGCTGCTGCAAATTTATGGCCACTGCCCAGAGGCCCAAATGTGCATTGGAAAATGGCTGATTACGAGTTCATGTGTGATCTTCCCAAATTATTACACTGGTGTAATATTTATCGGCTGGAACGCAGGAACCTCATCTTTTTCTTTGATGATAATACTGATCTACTTCTGGATTTTCATTTGGTACACATGTCACGTGAGACATATTTCAATGAATGGGTAGGAAATATCACTGGTATGGCCTTTTCAAGGATTTTAACTTAACTTTTTATTTGTGCTACTGTCTCCAGATTATACATCATAGCAAGTCTCACTACCATCTTAGTAAAATTTAGCTTTCATGCTTGCTGCTCTGCCTATGCCACCAAAATCTCTTACACCTGTCTATTCCCACTCCATCCTACCTACACTCTTCACCTCTCTTGTACACTATCCATTGCTTTGGATGGTTGACCCCATGTATTTAGTTAACTCATCTGCTTTCACTACATACCTCTATCTACCTCTCGCTGCAAATCACATAGTCATCTGTGAACATCATAGTCCATGGAGACTTCGGCCTGACCTTGTCTAAAATCACTTCACACTTCAGTGCTCTCCTGCTGATAATAATGCAAATTTCAGTTCGGAAGAAAAGAGTTAATGTGATTTTTAAATTACGGTGATTATTTTATTAACACAAATCCTGTGAGGCGTAAAGCCTCCAAATTCATTTTAGCCACCATGGGTCACTGATTTATTTGGCCCGTTTATGAAGAAGAACCAAAGCATTTGAAAATGGAAACTACAAAGAGAAATAGTTTCAGTTCCTAAACAGCTTTGTAATAATTTTCTTAAACTCCATGAACTGAAGCAAAAATTGCATCTTTGTCCAAATACTTGGACACAGATGTCTCAGTATTACATGTGAGAAGAACATAATTACAACCTGTTACACTAAATATACAAAAGACAAAGGATACAACAGATAAAATATTTTTTTTATTTGTGTCCTGATAATATGACTTCAGCTAAAACACATTTGCAGTAAAAAATAAAATCTTAAACAGAGAAAGAAAAAAAATATAACAAAGCAAACTCTACAGGAAGCTTTGTGATGCATATTTTGAGACAAACAGTGAACTCCTTCCCAAGAACACTCCGGCTGGTCGGTGGTCAGAGCTTATTCATCTCAATGGTGAGTCTCTTCTGCCAGAAATACAGGGAGTGCAGAATTATTAGGCAAATGAGTATGTTGTCCACATCATCCTCTTCATGCATGTTGTCTTACTCCAAGCTGTATAGGTTCGAAAGCCTACTACCAATTAAGCATATTAGGTGATGTGCATCTCTGTAATGAGAAGGGGTGTGGTCTAATGACATCAACCCCCTATATCATGTGTGCATAATTATTAGGCAACTTCCTTTCCTTTGGCAAAATGGGTCAAAAGAAGGACTTGACAGGCTCAGAAAAGTCAAAAATAGTGAGATATCTTGCAGAAGGATGCAGCAGTCTCAAAATTGCAAAGCTTCTGAAGTGTGATCATCGAACAATCAAGCGTTTCATTCAAAATAGTCAACAGGGTCGCAAGAAGCGTGTGGAAAAACCAAGGCGCAAAATAACTGCCCATGAACTGAGAAAAGTCAAGCGTGCAGCTGCCAAGATGCCACTTGCCACCAGTTTGGCCATATTTCAGAGCTGCAACATCACTGGAGTGCCCAAAAGCGAAAGGTGTGCAATACTCAGAGACATGGCCAAGGTAAGAAAGGCTGAAAGATGACCACCACTGAACAAGACACACAAGCTGAAACGTCAAGACTGGGCCAAGAAATATCTCAGGACTGGTTTTTCTAAGGTTTTATGGACTGATGAAATGAGAGTGAGTCTTGATGGGCCAGATGGATGGGCCCGTGGCTGGATTGGTAAAGGGCAGAGAGCTCCAGTCCGACTCAGACGCCAGCAAGGTGGAGGTGGAGTACTGGTTTGGGCTGGTATCATCAAAGATGAGCTTGTGGGGCCATTTCGGGTTGAGGATGGAGTCAAGCTCAACTCCCAGTCCTACTGCCAGTTTCTGGAAGACACCTTCTTCAAGCTGTGGTACAGGAGGAAGTCTGCATCCTTCAAGAAAAACATGATTTTCATGCAGGACAATGCTCCATCACACGCGTCCAAGTACTCCACAGCGTGGCTGGCAAGAAAGGGTATAAAAGAAGAAAAACTAATGACATGGATTTATATAGTGCTTTTCAGGGCACCCAAAGCGCTTTACAATACCACTATTCATTCACTCTCACATTCACACACTGGTGGAGGCACACAGCCAGCCTTGACATATAATTGTTCTTTCAATTTTTGATAAATATTAATTGAGATGTAACGTGGCCCAGATGTACAGTAGGTGACTGTTACGAGTTCAATTACTGAGGTTGAGCACAAAACAATAATGGTCCAGAAGAGCTTCGGTCAAACAATGATTTTAATGAACACAAGCGTGGGGAGATGAACACTGCCCACAGACAGCATCGATCTCCGCCCGATAATACACAAGCAGTTGTTTTATAACATCGGGGTATTGTTTATGCGTCATGCGTCAAACAGATACAATTCATGCATAAGTTTCAAAAACAACAAATGTTCTGTTGACAACTTTTGACACATTTAAAAGGACATCTTCTCTTGACCACAAGAGGTCACCATACATTGCGCTGTGTCACTCCTCAGCCAACTCAGCTGCTTCCATGTCCATCAATGGCATCATGGGCCCGGGTCACCGATCCCAGGTCCACTGCCATCGCTCTGACCCTCTCTACCCGTGGCTCAGGGAGTTGGGAATCACATCTGTAACCGGAAGGTCGCCGGTTCGATCCCTGGGCTCTCTGTCCTGGTCGTTGTGTCCTTGGGCAAGACACTTTACCCTACTGGTGTTGGCCAGAGGGGCAGATGGCGCGATATGGCAGCCTCGCTTCTGTCAGTCTGCCCCAGGGCACCTGTGGCTACAACTGTAGCTGCCTCCACCAGTGTGTGAATGTGAGAGTGAATGAATAGTGGTATTGTAAAGCGCTTTGGGCAGGGATAGCTCAGTAGGTAGAGTGGTGGCCCCATGATCGGAAGGTCGGGGGTTCGACTCCACTGAACGGCTACCCTGAGGTACCCCTGAGCAAGGTACCGTCCCTACACACTGCTCCCCGGGCGCTGCACTGGTGGCTGCCCACTGCTTCACTGGGTGAATGGGTTAAATGCAGAGGAACTATTTCCCTATGGGGACTAACACGCACACTTTACTTTACACTTTACACTTTGGGTGCCCTGAAAAGCGCTATATAGAATCCAATCCATTATTATTATTACCCGTCCTCAGTGTTGGGACTAACGCGTTATTAAGTAACGCGTTACAGTAACTACGTTATTATTGTGGTAACGAGCACGGTAACTAGTTATTATGCCAAAACCAGGAACGTGTTACTAGTTACTGGGATTTAAATATGCTCGTTATTCGTTACTTCGTGTGGTGGCTATCGCGGAGCTTCCACAGATTCAATAACATTAGCAAGTGGTGGAGGCCAGCAGGTGGATGAAGGAAAAGGGAGGCAAGAGGAGAGACCCGAAGTGGCCGCTGGTCCGAGAGTGTCAGGTGAACTGAACTTCAGGTAAGAAGTTATAACCTGCAGTCCATCTGGGTCAGATTATGAACCAAGTTTAGGTGGAGTTTATTTTCGTTATGCTGACTTTTTCGTACTGCGTGCTAGCTAGCATGACGGAGTTTCTATACAGCTGGGTGGGTGCTATGTTACTGATGTTGAACTTTATTTTGTTCATAAGGTTAATTATTAGAGTTGCCAACCGTCCCGTAAAAAACGGAATCGTCTCGTATTCAGAGAAAATATTACGGGTTTCGTGTTGAGGTGAAAAGGAACATTTTGTCCCGGACTTCAGCTACAATGAAAAAGACACAAAGCTGGAGTTATTCTGTGTTTACGCTGCACAGCTGCCTCTTCTTCTCTCATTCTCTCCTCTCCTGTTTCTACTTCAATCATAAAACTGATCAATGATCAGCTGATCGGCTTTTCTCTCTTGTTTGTTTATCGCCCACTTTGCGCCAGAAAGAGGAAACCAGCCCGTTCCCTGCCCGTTCCAGAGCGTTCTCACTCCCGAGGCGTAACATGTGGACGTTTTGTCACGTCCCGCGGCGTTCCTGAGGAACGCGAAAGGAGACCTTCGGCGTTCTTATGGTACGCGGCGGGTTATGGCTGGAATCCAGTGCAATGACGCTCCCGCGGTAGTAGACGTTCCAGACCTGTATTCCAGCCCTAAACCTAACCTTATCCCTAGCCCTGACCATAACCTTATTCCTGACCTTAACCAGGACTTTAATGATGTTAAATAGCGTGTTTCTAAGCGATTTGAAGAAAAAGAGCGAACATGTGTAGGTTCAGTCCAGACGGTTCTCATATTTCCTCTTTTTCCGAGGTCGTCATTTAGGAACGTGGTGGGTAGCCGAAAACGTAATATGGTGACGATTTGTCACCTAGCGTAAAATGTTACGCTTTGGGAGTGAGAACGGGTTGCCCGTTCCCTGGTTCTTGAGAGGTACAGATCCTGGATGGAGGGCAGGGGGGTGCCGATGATCCTTTCTGCTGCCCGTACAGTCCGCTGCAGTCTGCTCCTGTCCTGTTTAGTGGCTCCATACCAGACTGTGATGGAGGAGCACAGGACAGACTCAATGACCGCAGTGTAGAACTGGATCAGCAGCTGTCACGGACCCGGTGCCAGGGACTCGGGGTTCGTGAACAGTGTGGACCTTTATTGTTATTAGTGTATTGGATGTACGTTTGCTGCACTGTGCTCTTGTGTTCCATGCTGGTGTGTGTGTGTGTGTGTGTGTGTGTGTGTGTGTGTGTGTGTGTGTGTGTGTGTGTGTGTGTGTGTGTGTGTGTGTGTGTGTGAGGCTGGAGGATGAAGGACAGCCACCTGCAGGCCTGATGGGTGTGGCCCTGCCAGCTGCTGGTCACGCCTAGCTTACCACACACCTGCTTCTGATCAGGATCGTCGGGGGAGCTACTTAACAGAGCGATGGAGCTTCCTCCGGCGCAGGATCGTTGAGTTAGACTCCATGTCAGTGTTTCTAGTGTTGTTAAAGTGTATGCCTGCCGGAGTTGGTGCCATAACGGCTGTGTCTGTGTTTTTCCCCAGGAGGACAGCGGAACACAGGACTGCAAGACACACGGGGTGTGTGAAGGCACAGGGGCAGAGAGCACGGGATACCAGCACTTGGGAGAAGACACGTCACGGGAGTCGAGGGAGCACTTTTGGAGATTTAATGTGTGGTGTACAATTACCTCACTGTAAATAAACCCACTGTTCATTCCATTAAGTCTGCGTTTTGGGTCCTTTCTCCTACATCCCCCACGGTCTGCCCTCCAGACCGTGACAGAAGCTCCTGTGGAAGACTGTACTTCCCCAGTTGTCTCAGGAAGTACATCCTCTGCTGGGTCTTTTTGAGGATGGAGTTGATGTTGGTCTCCCACTTCAGGTCCTGGGAGATGGTTGTACCCAGGAACTTGAAGGTCTTCACAGTTGACACAGGGCTGTCTGATATGGTGAGGGGGAGCAGAGTTGAGGGATGTCTCCTGAAGTCCACTTTCATCTCTACAGTCTTAAAAGTGTTCAGCTCCAGATTGTGCTGACTGCACCAGAGTACCAGCCGCTCAACTTCCTGCCGGTATGCAGGCTCATCACCATCTTGAATGAGGCCAATGATAGATTGATACATATATACCATCAGAACAGTGTACATCACTGTCACAACAGCGTTTGTTTTCATTCAAAGGCTTTATGATTTTTCCTATAATGGTGGGAAAAATCATATTCCCATAGTCATATTCCCTGGGATGATTTTTTTTTTTGTCCCAGTCCAGCCCTGTAAGCAGCTCATCTGCAGTCTGGTGTTACCTGCATCTTCCTATTCAGAAGGCAGAATTTCCGAGTTCTGAGTACAATCGAAAGCACCTCGACTGCAGTTTTTGAGTTGGATGTAAAAAGCAGGCTAGAATTTCTCTTGTGGAAATGTGCACATTATTTTTTTCCTTTCGATTGGTAGGTGGCACAATGCACTTGTGGCAAGTAAGCAAGCTAGAAGACTGGCAAACTTGCTGGGTATCCAGTTACGGAAGTAACACATTAACAAGAGAATTCTGAGTAAAACCAAAGTTACTTTCCCTAGTAACTAGTTACTCTGAAAGTAACGAGTAACTTGAAGTAACTGAGTTACTTTTGATAGAAGTAACTAGTAATGTAACTAAGTTACTAATTTAAAGTAACTTACCCAACACTGCCCGTCCTCTGGCCGAGGGAATGAGACAAACAACCTCTGAGACATGAGACAAAAACAAACACCTTTCCCTACTACGCCTCCCACACTTACCTCCTCAATTGGTCTCTTAATTCTTCAAACTTGGTTCAAGCTATCATGTTTGGGACTCTCTAATCAAAAGCGAGCCTGACTTATGGCCTTGGCTCCCTATTTCGTCTACCTTCAACAATGGTGGGGGTGAAGCTCCCGTGGAATGTGCTCTCTGTCTCCTCTATTATCAGAAAAAGCAAGGTCCTGACTCTGAAAACAGTATTTCTTATAACTCAGCAGTATAATGTATCATAAACAATATCATTCATTCACAATAAATCAGCAGTCCAATGTAATACAAATCAGTTTAACAAATGTAATAGTTATCACCTTCTTCTAATTCAGGAGAATAATTATCTGCATTTACAACTCTTCTCCTGTCCTGTTGTCACAGCAGAAAAAGATTTCTAATAGGAAATTAGATCAAGTTGTTTATGATCTTCTCCCCCCTTTTTGAGTCATATCAATCCCTTGGCTCAAAACTTCAACCAGCCTTGCAGAAGGCTTCTCTGCAGTGCATCAAATCTGCATGGCAAAATGACACACTTTAGGTGATCTTCATCCTTGGGAAGAGTGGTGTCAGCTATTTCCCAGTCTTCTAGAATCTGTGCTTCACACAGAATCACAATCCCACCGCTGAACGTCTTCTGCGCTGTCTCTTTTGGAGCTTGGCACGCTCCCTTCATCCTCCAGGTTCACACGTTCCAATGCTGCTGAAGATTTAAGGCAGAGCATGTACACCTTAGTTGTCTTCCTCAACATCAACATCGAAACTCTTTCATTTTATTTAAGATTTTGCTATGCAAAATCTCCTCACGATGATCTTCTGGAAGCCCGATGTCTGCTGTGCTGAAGATGATCTCTGATCCTCCTGAAGCCACTCTCCTGGCCTCAGCTTCCATCTTGTGGACGATCCCCTCAGTCACTCCTTCTCGTCATGGCACCTCACAACATCTGCAAATTAAAAAATGACACTCCTCTTGCTGCACGGCTCTCGCCATGTGTCAACTCCCCAATGAGACATGCACAAGAATGTTGCCACATTCTCTCTAAAACAATCTCCAGGGTTTCCCACTTGGAGCAGCCATACTCCAAACCTGTAACCCTGTGTAAAACATTAGTCAGCAATTAAATGTTTAGCTTGTTTAACTCTCAGCTCCACCCAGAGCCTGTATCCTAGAAGACAAAGTCTTCAAGTTAAAACAACTTCACATTTGCAACCAACTGCAGCTCATAAGTGTAATAAAGTATTCAGCATCCCAGAGACAGGTATCATTGCAGGTCTATTCTAAACTCATTTAACTCCTACTTTTTTCCATAGTTTGCTCCAAATCATTGAACATCTCAACATCATTCCACATTGTAATCATTCCTTAAGTTTGTCACTCACCATGAGCCCAATAGTGGTCAGATAATGAGCCCCATGTAACTATTCAGTAACCACTGCGCATCTGTTCAATTGTCACTTGTCTGTCTGTGCTGAATCCTTTACAAGCACTCTTAAAGAAAAACAAACATTAGCCAAACACGCGGATCATCCTGGTGGTCAGGCGTCGGCCACCCATATTCCAGAGGTGCTGTAAAAGGTCATAAAGTTAACACTCTGCTGTAAAAAGAAGCAACACTGGTTTCAAACACAGTATCACACTTTATTCACTTCCCCCCTGTAATTTTCAACATTTTCTCCAACATTTTCTCAACAACATTTCATCATCAACATATAGCCTGTAACCACAGTTTTCTTCACACAAAATCTCAGCAATCCTGTGGTAGAAAAACATTAAGTTGTATCCTGCTATAAATCACATGATCAAATCACATGATTAACCACCTGCTGTAGAAAAGAAATGTAAATGATAGATGTATACACTCTTTCTCACAGTAATCTTTGTGAGCAACACATGCCCATGAATAACACACCCATGGTAAATTCAAAAACATCCAGAAAAATTATAACTAAAAGGTTAAATTTGCGGCAGCACGGTGGTGGTTAGCAATTGAGGAGAAACACCTTCAGCTTGAAGCAGATATAGCTGCAACTGTTGCAAAGATGAATGTGCTGAGAACTGGATCCAGTATGTGAAGTGTTGTTTCGCATAGTGGATCCAGTGGATCTAATGGAATGGAATCATATTTTAAAACAAAAGGAAACAGCCTGGAAATTCTTAATGCGGATGTAGAGACTTTTGTTCCACAGATGCTTACAAAAGGAAATGCAATCACTGGGAATGCAGAGCTTCAAGTAAAAACAGTGCAACAGAATATGAAAGGGGAAAGGCCTGCACCCACTCTTATGGGGCCTTCTGATGCTTTTAGACCAATTCCACCTTTGCCTAAGCCACAAGCTGCTCATCCAGTACCCAATGAAAATCTGTTGTCCATTATGGAAAAACAAAATGAATTAACTTGTATGTTGGTCCATTTCTTCACTGCCCAAAAGGGAGATTCAGACCTTTGATGGCGATCCTTTACATTTTGAGGCTTTTATGCGCTTGTTTGAACAGGTCATAGAAGCAAAGACTGGCGATGCTGGCGCCTGCCTGCATTATCTTGCACAGTACACCAAGGGGCAGCCCAATGAACTTGTTAAAAGCTGTCAACATATGTCTGAGAGTGCTGGATATGTAAAGGCAAAGACTTCGGGAATGGACATGTGATTGAATCTGCTTATTTGAACAACATTCACTCATGGCCACTGATTAGATTGGAAGATGGAAAAGCTCTTCAGGCATATTGTTTGTTCCTATGTGGATGCTGCAATGCAATGGAAGAGATTACTGATCTCTCTGAATTAAATATACCTGCCGATGTCCTCTTAAGCCCCAAGGGGGTTTCTGAGCTTCCTGCTCGAAACTGTAATGCCCAAATTTAATTGATTATTTCTCTGCAATTACAAACTCTGTCCTTACAATCTTGGCTTCAAAATAAAGCTAACATTTGTGAAATTTCAGCTGAGGTGTTAATATTGAAGCAGATGTTATTGTGTCAAAGTTACTGAGACTGGAACACAGAAAAAGTGAGTCGATTTTATCCTCGCCCATTTTTTATTTTTTTTTTATTTTTAGCCTATAACCCTATAAGGCCAGTGTGGAGCCTGTGATTGGCATGAATATGCCCAGAGCTCTAAAACCTTTGGAGGTCATCCGGAGTGTAGGTGATGGACCTTTTGCCATTAGGACTGTGCTTGGCTAGACAGTGAATGGGCCACTTAATCGAGAATGCTGTGGAAGGCCAGGATGTTTGGCAACAGTTACTGCCAACGGAGTTTCTGCTGTCACACTGGACAAGCTATGGAAACAGCAGTTCAAGATGGACTTTCCTAAGAGCAGCAATGAGCAGTCAACATTGCAACAGGGCCTGGGCTGCTGTCTTAGGCCATCAACAGCTCACCAGGGCCAGTGCTGCAGGCTGAGGCCATCTACAGTACCCCAGGTCCTGTGCTGCTGTTGGTAGAGGCCATCTACAGTATGTGTTGATGGCTGAGGAAAGCTACATTACACCAGGGCCTGTGCTACTGGCTGATGACATCCAAAGCACACCATGGCCTGTGCTGCAGGCTGAGGCCATCTACAGTACACAACGGACTGAGCTGTTGTTGATAGCCTCTGATGCTGGCTGAAGCCTTCTAAATTACACCAGGTCCTGTGCTGCTGGTTGAGGCCAACTTAATTGCACCAGGGCCTGTGTTGATGGCTGAGGCCAGGTACATTACAGCAGAGCCAGTGATGCTTTCTTAGGCCATTTACATCACACCAGGGCCTGTGCTGCTGGCTGATGACATCTAAAGCACACCATGGCCTGTTCTGCTGGCTGAGGCCATCTACAGTACACAACGGACTTAGCTGCTGTTGGTAGAGGCCATCTACAGTACACCAGGGCCTGTGCTGCTGGCTGAGGCCATCTACAGCACAGAAGGGCATGTGCTGCTGTCTTAGGCCATCAACATCACAGCCCGGCCTGTGCTGCTAGCTAAGACCATCTACAGTACACAAGGGACTGAGCTTTTGTTGGTAGAGGCCATCTACAGCACACCAGGGCCGGTGCTGATAGCTAAGGCCATCTACATCACGCCAGGGCCTGAACTTCTGTTGGTAGAGGCCATTTACAGCACACCAGCACATGTGCTGCTGGCTGAGGCCATCTACAGTACACAATGGACTGAGCTGCTGTTGGTAGAGGCCATCTACAGGACACCAGGGCCGGTGCTGCTGTTGGTAGAGGCCATTTACAGCACACCAGCACATGTGCTGCTGGCTGAGGCCATCTACAGTACACAATGGACTGAGCTGCTGTTGGTAGAGGCCATCTACAGCACACCAGCACATGTGCTGCTGGCTGATGCCATCTACATCACACCAGGGCCGGTGCTGCTAACTAAGGCCATTCACATTACACTAGGGCCTGTGCTGCAGGGTGAGGCCATCTATATTACACCAGGGCCTGTGCTGCTGTCTTAGGCCATTAACATCACCCGCTACATTACATCAGGGCCGGTGCTGCTGTTGGTAGAGGCCATTTACAGCACACCAGCACATGTGCTGCTGGCTGAGGCCATCTACAGTACACAATGGACTGAGCTGCTGTTGGTAGAGGCCATCTACAGGACACCAGGGCCGGTGCTGCTGTTGGTAGAGGCCATCTACAGCACACCAGCGCATGTGCTGCTGGCTGATGCCATCTACATCACACCAGGGCCGGTGCTGCTAACTAAGGCCATTCACATTACACCAGGGCCTGTGCTGCTGTCTTAGGCCATTAACATCACCCGCTACATTACATCAGGGCCTTAGCTGCAGTTGGTAGAGTCCATCTAAGGAACACCAGGGCTGGTGCTGCTTGCTGAAGCCATCTACAGCACACCAGGGTGTGTGCTGTTGGCTGAAGCCTTCTAAATGACACCAGGTCCTGTGGTTCTGGCTTAGGCCATCTACATTACACTAGACTAGGGCCTGTGCTGCTGCTTGAGGCCATTTTAATGGCACCAGGGCCTGTGTCGATCATTGATACCACCAACAATACACCTTGCCCTGTGCATCTACATCTCACCAGGGCCTGATCTTCTGATGGTGGAGGCCATCAACAGCACACCAGGGCATGTGCTGCTGGCTTAAACAATCACCAGCACACTAGGTCCTGTGCTTCCGACGGAGGCCATCTACATTGCACCATGTCCGGTGCTGATGCTGGTAGAGGCCATCTACATCACACCAGGGCCTGTGCTGCTGGCTGATGACATCCACAATACACCAGGGCCAGCGCTCCTTGTGAGGCCATCTTGACTACCCCAGGGCCTGTTCTGCCTAGCTGATACCATCTACATTTCACCAGGGCCTGCGTTGCTGGCTGATGCCATCCACATTGCACCAGGGCCTGTGCTACTGGCTGAGGCCAACTACATTTGACGAGGGCGTGTGGTGCTTGCTGATGCCATCCACAATACACAAGGGCCTGTGCTACTGGCTGATTCCATCCACATTACACCACGGCCAGTGCTTCCTGTGAGGCCATCATCACCACACCAGGGCCTGTAGTGCTGGCTGAGGCCATCCAGATAACTCCAGGGCCTGTGATGCTGGCTTATACCATCCACATTAGACCGGGGCCATTGGTTCCTGGGAGGCCATCTTACCACACACAGGGCTTGTGCTGCTTATTGATGCCATCCACATTACACCAGGGTACGTGGTGCTGACCAATACCATCCATATTTCACCAGGGCCCGTGTTGTTAGATGAGGCCATCCACATTGCACCAGGGTGTGTGCTACTGGCTGAGGCCAACTACATTTCAGCAGGGCCTGTGCTACTCGTTGATGCCATCCACATTACAACAGGGCCTGTGGTGCTGTCCGAAACCATCCACATTTCACCAGGGCTTGTGTTGCTTTCTGATGCCATCCACAATACACAAGGGCCTGTGCTACTGGCTGATGCCATCCACATTACACCACGGCCAGTGGTGTTGGCTGAGGACATTCATATTACACCAGGGCCTGTGGTGATGGCCAATACCGTCCACATTTCACCAGGGCCAGTGCTTCCTGTGTGGCCATCATCACCACACCAGGGCCTGTGCTTCTGGCCGAGGCAAACTACATTTCACCAGGGGCTGTGCTGCCCTCTGAAGCCATCCAGATTACACCAGGGCCTGTGCTGCTGGCTGAGGCCAACTACATTTCAGCAGGGCCTGTGCTACTCGTTGATGCCATCCACATTACAACTGAGGACATTCATAATATACCAGGGCCTGTGGTGATGGCCAATACCGTCCACATTTCACCAGGGCCAGTGCTTCCTGTGAGGCTATCTTCACCACACCAGGGCCTTTGCTTCTGGCTGAGGCCATCCACATTTCACCAGGCCACGTGTTTCTGGTTTAGACCAACTACATTTCATCAGCGCCTGTGCTACTCGTTGATCCCATGCACAGGGCCTGTGGTTTTGGCTGTTACCATCCACATTTCACCAGGGCCTGTGTTGCTGGCTGATGCCATCCACAATACACAAGGGCCTGTGTTACTGGCTGATGCAATCAACATTGCAGCAGGGCGAGTACTCCCTGTCAGGCGATCTTCACAACCCCAGGGCCAGTGGTACAATATACACAAGGGCCTGTGCTACTGGCAGCAAACTGACAGCAAAGGTCCTTCAAATCCAGAGACAAAGAGGAGTTGAAAAGGGTGCAGAGAGAGCTGAGGGGACTGATAAGGAATGGGAAGGACAGCTACAGACAGAAGATGGAGAACCACCTTCAGTAAAACAACGTTGGTGAAGTCTGGAGAGGCCTCAGAACCATCTCAGGCCACAAACATCAGAACTCTCTGCCTGGGTGGGCAAATGAACTGAATCATTTCTTCAACAGATTTGATTCAGCCATGAGGCAGTCTCCAACATCGGCTGCAGACTCACCCACCCCCACTGCTGCTGTTCCACCTCTGACACCTCAGACACTTCACACCTCCTCTATTCACCCTGCTCACTCCTCCCCACCCCCAACAACAGCATCCAATACACATTCAACACAAGGCTCCAGCCTGTCTGTCTCAACCACCCAGGTTATGAGGGAACTGAGGAGGCTGATGCCATCCACAATACACAAAGGCCTGTGCTACTGGCTGATGCATCCACATTACACCAGGGCCAGTAGTCCCTGTGAGGCCATCTTCACCACACCAGGGCCTGGGCTGCTTGCTGATACCATCTACATTTCACCAGGGCCTGCGTTCCTGGCTGATGCAATCCTCATTGCACCAGGGCCTGTGCTACTGGCTGAGGCCAACTAGATTTCACCAGGGGGTATGTTGCCAGCTGAGGTCATCTACATTTCACCAGGGCCTGTGTTCATGGCTGAGGCCAACAACATTTCACCAGGGCCTGCGTTGCTGGCTGATTCCATCAACATTACACCGTGGCGAGTGCTTTTCTTGCACGAAAAAAAAAATTAGTTTTCATCTTGTGAATAACTTGAAAATCTTAGCTCAAACAGCTGCAAAACCTGTTTGCCCAGCACAGGGATGTTGAATTCTATAAGATAAAGCCATAAATATGTGTGTCTGAGTCTTCTATCAAAAGTTACAGCTATTTATATGAAGTTGTACAAAAACGCTTTATTTCGTCAAGACAGTACGTTTCTCACTGTTACATGTGCCGATATCATGCACATTTCACCAGGGACAGTGTTGTTAGATGAGGCCATCCACATTATAACAGGGCCTGTGCTAGTGGCTGAGGCCAACTACATTTCACCAGGTCCTGTCTTGGTGGCTGATGCCATCCACAATACACAAAGGCCTGTGCTACTTGGCTGATGCTATCCACATCACAGCAGGGCCAGTTCTCCCTGTGAGGCAATCTTCACCAAACCAGGGACAGTTCTACCTGTGGGGCCATCTTCGCCACACCAGGGCCTGCGTTGCTGGCTGATAGCATCTACATTTCACCAGGACCTGTGGTGCTGGCTGAGGTCATCCACAATACACAAGTGCCTGTGCTACTGGCTGATGCCATCCACATTACATCAGGGCCAGTGGTGTTGGCTGATGCCATCCAAATTAAACCAGCGCCTGTGATTCTGGATTGGGCCAACTAGATTTCAAAAGGTCCTGTGTTCATGGTTGAGAACAACTACATTTCACCAGGGCCAGCGGTCCTTGTGAGGCCATCTTCACTACACGAGGGCCTGTGCTACTGGCTGATTCCATCCACATTACACCAGAGTGTGTGGTGCTGACCAATACCATCTATATTTCACCAGGGCCAGTGTTGTTAGATGAGGAAATCCACATTACACCAGGGCCTGTGCTACTGGCTAAGGCCAACTACATTTCACCAGGGCCTGTGTTCATGGCTGAGGCCAACAACATTTCACCAGGGCCTTTGTTGCTGGCTAATCCCATCCACAATACACAAAGGCCTGTGCTGCTTGCTGATGCCATCCACATTACACCAGGGCCAGTGCTTTTCTCGCACGAAAAAAAGAGTATAATTTTCATTATGTGAATAACTTTAACATCTTAGCTCAAACAGCTGCAAAACCTGTTTGCCCAGCAAGGGGAAATTGAATTCTATAAGATGAAGCCATAAACATGTGTGTCTGAGTCGTCTATCAAAAGTTACACCGATTTATATGAAGTTGTGCAAAAACGCTTTATTTCGCCAAGACAGTGCGTTTCTGACGATTACATGCATTTGAATGGAGTTCTCGCCCGACACAAAGTAGTTTTCATTATGTGAATAACTTTAACATCTTAGCTCAAACAGCTGCAAAACCTGTTTGCCCAGCACGGGGATATTGAATTCTATAGGATAAAGCCATAAATATGTATTGCTGAGTCGTCTATCAAAAGTTACACCGATTTATATGAAGTTGTGCAAAAACGCTTTCTTTCGCCGAGACAGTGCGTTTCTGACGATTACATGCATTTGAATGGGGAACTCGCCAAAACAAAGTATAGGTTTTCATTATGTGAATAACTTTAACATCTTAGCTCAAACAGCTGCAAAACCTGTTTGCCCAGCACGGGGATATTGAATTCTATAAGATAAAGCCATAAATATGTATTTCTGAGTCGTCTATCAAAAACTACAGCTGTCTTCATGAAGTTGTACAAAAACGCTTTATTTCGCCAAGACAGTGCGTTTCTGACGATTACATGCATTTGAATGGGGAACTCGCCTGAAACAAAGTATAGGTTTTCATTATGTGAATAACTTGAAAATCTTAGTTCAAACAGCTGCAAAACCTGTTTGCCCAGCACGGGATTATTGAATTCTATAAGATAAAGCCATAAATATGTATTTCTGAGCCTTCTATCAAAAACTACAGCTGTCTTCATGAAGTTGTACAAAAATGCTTTATTTCGCCAAGACAGTGCGTTTCTGACGATTACATGCATTTGAATGGAGTTCTCTTCCCGACCCAAATTATAGGTTTTCATTATGTGACTAACTTTAACATCTTAGCTCAAACAGCTGCAAAACCTGTTTGCCCAGCACGGGGATATTGAATTCTATAAGATAAAGCCATAAATATGTATTTCTGAATCTTCTATCAAAAGTTACAGCTATATATATGAAGTTGTACAAAAACGCTTTATTTCGCCAAGACAGTGCGTTTCTGACGCATTTGAATGGGGAACTCGCCTGAAACAAAGTATAGGTTTTCATTATGTGAATAACTTTAACATCTTAGCTCAAACAGCTGCAAAACCTGTTTGCCCAGCACGGGGATATTGAATTCTATAAGATAAAGCCATAAATATGTATTTCTGAGTCGTCTATCAAAAACTACAGCTGTCTTCATGAAGTTGTACAAAAACGCTTTATTTCGCCAAGACAGTGCGTTTCTGACGATTACATGCATTTGAATGGAGTTCTCTTCCCGACCCAAATTATAGGTTTTCATTATGTGACTAACTTTAACATCTTAGCTCAAACAGCTGCAAAACCTGTTTGCCCAGCACGGGGATATTGAATTCTATAAGATAAAGCCATAAATATGTATTTCTGAGTCTTCTATCAAAAGTTACACCGATTTATATGAAGTTGTGCAAAAACGCTTTATTTCGCCAAGACAGTGCGTTTCTGACGATTACATGCATTTGAATGGGGAACTCGCATGAAACAAAGTATAGGTTTTCATTATGTGAATAACTTGAAAATCTTAGCTCACACAGCTGCAAAACCTGTTTGCCCAGCACGGGGATATTGAATTCTATAAGATAAAGCCATAAATATGTGAGTCTGAATCTTCTATCAAAAACTACAGCTGTCTTCATGAAGTTGTACAAAAACGGTTTATTTCGCCAAGACAGTGCGTTTCTGACGATTACATGCATTTGAATGGGGAACTCGCCTGAAACAAAGTATAGGTTTTCATTATGTGAATAACTTGAAAATCTTAGTTCAAACAGCTGCAAAACCTGTTTGCCCAGCACGGGGATATTGAATTCTATAAGATAAAGCCATAAATATGTATTTCTGAATCTTCTATCAAAAGTTACAGCTATATATATGAAGTTGTACAAAAACGCTTTATTTCGCCAAGACAGTGCGTTTCTGACGCATTTGAATGGGGAACTCGCCTGAGACAAAGTATAGGTTTTCATTATGTGAATAACTTTAACATCTTAGCTCAAACAGCTGCAAAACCTGTTTGCCCAGCACGGGGATATTGAATTCTATAAGATGAAGCCATAAACATGTGTGTCTGAGTCGTCTATCAAAAGTTACAGCTGTCTTTATGAAGACCATGAAAAACGCTTTATTTCACCACGTTAGTGCGTTTCTCGCTATTACATGCATTTGAATGGAGTTCTCGCCCGACACAAAGTAGTTTTCATTTTGTGAATAACTTGAAAATCTTAGCTCAAACAGCTGCAAAACGCTTTATTTCACCACGTTAGTGCGTTTCTCGCTATTACATGCATTTGAATGGATTTCCCGCCCGACACAAAGTAGTTTTCATTTTGTGAATAACTTGAAAATCTTAGCTCAAACAGCTGCGAAACCTGTTTGCCCAGCACGGGGATATTGAATTCTATAAGATAAAGCCATAAATATGTATTTCTGAGTCTTCTATCAAAAACTACAGCTGTCTTCATGAAGTTGTACAAAAACGCTTTATTTCGCCAAGACAGTGCGTTTCTGACGATTACATGCATTTGAATGGGGAACTCGCCTGAAACAAAGTATAGGTTTTCATTATGTGAATAACTTGAAAATCTTAGTTCAAACAGCTGCAAAACCTGTTTGCCCAGCACGGGAATATTGAATTCTATAAGATGAAGCCATAAACATGTGTGTCTGATTCGTCTATCAAAAGTTACAGCTGTCTTTATGAAGACCATGAAAAACGCTTTATTTCACCACGTTAGTGCGTTTCTTGCTATTACATGCATTTGAATGGAGTTCTCGCCCGACACAAAGTAGTTTTCATTTTGTGAATAACTTGAAAATCTTAGTTCAAACAGCTGCAAAACCTGTTTGCCCAGCACGGGGATATTGAATTCTATAAGATAAAGCCATAAATATGTATTTCTGAGTCTTCTATCAAAAACTACAGCTGTCTTCATGAAGTTGTACAAAAACGCTTTATTTCGCCAAGACAGTGCGTTTCTGACGATTACATGCATTTGAATGGGGAACTCGCCTGAAACAAAGTATAGGTTTTCATTATGTGAATAACTTTAACATCTTAGCTCAAACAGCTGCAAAACCTGTTTGCCCAGCACGGGGAAATTGAATTCTATAAGATGAAGCCATAAACATGTGTGTCTGATTCGTCTATCAAAAGTTACAGCTGTCTTTATGAAGACCATGAAAAACGCTTTATTTCACCACGTTAGTGCGTTTCTTGCTATTACATGCATTTGAATGGAGTTCTCGCCCGACACAAAGTAGTTTTCATTTTGTGAATAACTTGAAAATCTTAGTTCAAACAGCTGCAAAACCTGTTTGCCCAGCACGGGGATATTGAATTCTATAAGATAAAGCCATAAATATGTATTTCTGAGTCTTCTATCAAAAACTACAGCTGTCTTCATGAAGTTGTACAAAAACGCTTTATTTCGCCAAGACAGTGCGTTTCTGACGATTACATGCATTTGAATGGGGAACTCGCCTGAAACAAAGTATAGGTTTTCATTATGTGAATAACTTTAACATCTTAGCTCAAACAGCTGCAAAACCTGTTTGCCCAGCACGGGGATATTGAATTCTATAAGATAAAGCCATAAATATGTATTTGTGAGTCTTCTATCAAAAGTTACAGCTGTCTTTATGAAGACCATGAAAAACGCTTTATTTCACCACGTTAGTGCCTTTCTCGCTATTACATGCATTTGAATGGATTTCCCGCCCGACACAAAGTAGTTTTCATTTTGTGAATAACTTGAAAATCTTAGCTCAAACAGCTGCAAAACGCTTTATTTCACCACGTTAGTGCGTTTCTCGCTATTACATGCATTTGAATGGATTTCCCGCCCGACACAAAGTAGTTTTCATTTTGTGAATAACTTGAAAATCTTAGCTCAAACAGCTGCGAAACCTGTTTGCCCAGCACGGGGATATTGAATTCTATAAGATAAAGCCATAAATATGTATTTCTGAGTCTTCTATCAAAAACTACAGCTGTCTTCATGAAGTTGTACAAAAACGCTTTAATTCGCCAAGACAGTGCGTTTCTGACGATTACATGCATTTGAATGGGGAACTCGCCTGAAACAAAGTATAGGTTTTCATTATGTGAATAACTTGAAAATCTTAGCTCAAACAGCTGCAAAACCTGTTTGCCCAGCACGGGGAAATTGAATTCTATAAGATGAAGCCATAAACATGTGTGTCTGATTCGTCTATCAAAAGTTACAGCTGTCTTTATGAAGACCATGAAAAACGCTTTATTTCACCACGTTAGTGCGTTTCTTGCTATTACATGCATTTGAATGGAGTTCTCGCCCGACACAAAGTAGTTTTCATTTTGTGAATAACTTGAAAATCTTAGTTCAAACAGCTGCAAAACCTGTTTGCCCAGCACGGGGATATTGAATTCTATAAGATAAAGCCATAAATATGTATTTCTGAGTCTTCTATCAAAAACTACAGCTGTCTTCATGAAGTTGTACAAAAACGCTTTATTTCGCCAAGACAGTGCGTTTCTGACGATTACATGCATTTGAATGGGGAACTCGCCTGAAACAAAGTATAGGTTTTCATTATGTGAATAACTTTAACATCTTAGCTCAAACAGCTGCAAAACCTGTTTGCCCAGCACGGGGATATTGAATTCTATAAGATAAAGCCATAAATATGTATTTGTGAGTCTTCTATCAAAAGTTACAGCTGTCTTTATGAAGACCATGAAAAACGCTTTATTTCACCACGTTAGTGCCTTTCTCGCTATTACATGCATTTGAATGGAGTTCTCTTCCCGACACAAAGTATAGGTTTTCATTATGTGAATAACTTTAACATCTTAGCTCAAACAGCTGCGAAACCTGTTTGCCCAGCACGGGGATATTGAATTCTATAAGATAAAGCCATAAATATGTATTTCTGAGTCTTCTATCAAAAACTACAGCTGTCTTCATGAAGTTGTACAAAAACGCTTTAATTCGCCAAGACAGTGCGTTTCTGACGATTACATGCATTTGAATGGGGAACTCGCCTGAAACAAAGTATAGGTTTTCATTATGTGAATAACTTGAAAATCTTAGCTCAAACAGCTGCAAAACCTGTTTGCCCAGCACGGGGAAATTGAATTCTATAAGATGAAGCCATAAACATGTGTGTCTGATTCGTCTATCAAAAGTTACAGCTGTCTTTATGAAGACCATGAAAAACGCTTTATTTCACCACGTTAGTGCGTTTCTTGCTATTACATGCATTTGAATGGAGTTCTCGCCCGACACAAAGTAGTTTTCATTTTGTGAATAACTTGAAAATCTTAGTTCAAACAGCTGCAAAACCTGTTTGCCCAGCACGGGGATATTGAATTCTATAAGATAAAGCCATAAATATGTATTTCTGAGTCTTCTATCAAAAACTACAGCTGTCTTCATGAAGTTGTACAAAAACGCTTTATTTCGCCAAGACAGTGCGTTTCTGACGATTACATGCATTTGAATGGGGAACTCGCCTGAAACAAAGTATAGGTTTTCATTATGTGAATAACTTTAACATCTTAGCTCAAACAGCTGCAAAACCTGTTTGCCCAGCACGGGGATATTGAATTCTATAAGATAAAGCCATAAATATGTATTTGTGAGTCTTCTATCAAAAGTTACAGCTGTCTTTATGAAGACCATGAAAAACGCTTTATTTCACCACGTTAGTGCCTTTCTCGCTATTACATGCATTTGAATGGAGTTCTCTTCCCGACACAAAGTATAGGTTTTCATTATGTGAATAACTTTAACATCTTAGCTCAAACAGCTGCAGAACCTGTTTGCCCAGCACGGGGATATTGAATTCTATAAGATAAAGCCATAAATATGTATTTCTGAGCCTTCTATCAAAAACTACAGCTGTCTTCATGAAGTTGTACAAAAACGCTTTATTTCGCCAAGACAGTGCATTTCTGACGATTACATGCATTTGAATGGGGAACTCGCACGAAACAAAGTATAGGTTTTCATTATGTGAATAACTTGAACATCTTAGCTCAAACAGCTGCAAAACCTGTTTGCCCAGCACGGGGAAATTGAATTCTATAAGATGAAGCCATAAACATGTGTGTCTGAGTCATCTATCAAAAGTTACAGCTGTCTTTATGAAGACCATGAAAAACGCTTTATTTCACCACGTTAGTGCGTTTCTCGCTATTACATGCATTTGAATGGAGTTCTAGCCCGACACAAAGTAGTTTTCATTTTGTGAATAACTTGAAAATCTTAGCTCAAACAGCTGCAAAACCTGTTTGCCCAGCACGGGGATATTAAATTCTATAAGATAAAGCCATAAATATGTATTTCTGAGTCTTCTATCAAAAACTACAGCTGTCTTCATGAAGTTGTACAAAAACGCTTTATTTCGCCAAGACAGTGCGTTTCTGACGATTACATGCATTTGAATGGGGAACTCGCCTGAAACAAAGTATAGGTTTTCATTATGCGAATAACTTGAAAATCTTAGTTCAAACAGCTGCAAAACCTGTTTGCCCAGCACGGGATTATTGAATTCTATAAAATAAAGCCATAAATATGTATTTCTGAGTCTTCTATCAAAAACTACAGCTGTCTTCATGAAGTTGTACAAAAACGCTTTATTTCGCCAAGACAGTGCATTTCTGACGATTACATGCATTTGAATGGGGAACTCGCCAAAACAAAGTATAGGTTTTCATTATGTGAATAACTTTAACATCTTAGCTCAAACGGCTGCAAAACCTGTTCTGTTTTCCCAGCTCGGGGATATTGAGTTCTATAAGATAAAGCCATAAACATGTTTGTCTGAGTCTTCTATCAAAAGTTACAGCGATTTATATGAAGTTGTTCAAAAACGCTTTATTTCGCCAAGACAATGCGTTTCTCACTGTTACATGCATTTGAATGGGAAACTCGCCTGAAACAAAGTATAGGTTTTCATTATGTGAATAATTTTAAAATCTTAGCTCAAACGGCTGCAAAACCTGTTTTCCCAGCTCGGGGATATTGAGTTCTATAAGATAAAGCCATAAACATGTTTGTCTGAGTCTTCTATCAAAAGTTACAGCGATTTATATGAAGTTGTTCAAAAACGCTTTATTTCGCCAAGACAATGCGTTTCTCACTGTTACATGCATTTGAATGGGAAACTCGCCTGAAACAAAGTATAGGTTTTCATTATGTGAATAACTTTAAAATCTTAGCTCAAACGGCTGCAAAACCTGTTCTGTTTGCCCAGCAAGGGGATATTGAGTTCTATAAGATAAAGCCATAAACATGTTTGTCTGAGTCTTCTATCAAAAGTTACAGCGATTTATATGAAGTTGTTCAAAAACGCTTTATTTCGCCAAGACAGTGCGTTTCTCACTGTTACATGCATTTGAATGGGAAACTCGCCTGAGACAAAGTATAGGTTTTCATTATGTGAATAATTTTAAAATCTTAGCTCAAACGGCTGCAAAACCTGTTTTCCCAGCTCGGGGATATTGAGTTCTATAAGATAAAGCCATAAACATGTTTGTCTGAGTCTTCTATCAAAAGTTACAGCGATTTATATGAAGTTGTTCAAAAACGCTTTATTTCGCCAAGACAGTGCGTTTCTCACTGTTACATGCATTTGAATGGGAAACTCGCCTGAGACAAAGTATAGGTTTTCATTATGTGAATAATTTTAAAATCTTAGCTCAAACGGCTGCAAAACCTGTTTGCCCAGCACGGGGATATTGAGTTCTATAAGATAAAGCCATAAACATGTTTGTCTGAGTCTTCTATCAAAAGTTACAGCGATTTATATGAAGTTGTTCAAAAACGCTTTATTTCGCCAAGACAATGCGTTTCTCACTGTTACATGCATTTGAATGGGAAACTCGCCTGAAACAAAGTATAGGTTTTCATTATGTGAATAATTTTAAAATCTTAGCTCAAACGGCTGCAAAACCTGTTTGCCCAGCTCGGGGATATTGAGTTCTATAAGATAAAGCCATAAACATGTTTGTCTGAGTCTTCTATCAAAAGTTACAGCGATTTATATGAAGTTGTTCAAAAACGCTTTATTTCGCCAAGACAATGCGTTTCTCACTGTTACATGCATTTGAATGGGAAACTCGCCTGAAACAAAGTATAGGTTTTCAT